>NW_007726263.1:565469-568660 GCF_000696425.1 Galeopterus variegatus | reverse complement strand
CGGATCCCACATACGGACCGGTTCCCGCTCACTGGCTGAGCGAGGTGCGGATCCCACATACGGACCGGTTCCTGCTCACTGGCTGAGCGAGGCGCGGGGGCAACACCGAGGCTTGCGATCCCGTTGCCGGTCCCCGGTCCGGTACGGGGGCAACACTGAGGGTTGCGATCCGTTGCCGGACATGGAAAAAAGACAAAAAAAAAAAGAACTGAGCCTGAGAACAGTCAGGAAGCCCTGTGGTTTTCAATAACATGGACATAGAAGGTGTAAACAGAGCAAGAGAAATGCAAGCTACACAAGAAGGGACCAACCCTTTTTGATTCCTGCAATCTTATTGTTTTGCTATTTCTCCCAAAATTACTTTTTGTAAAGATAGCCAAAAACCCCCTTAAAAAAGCCATTTACTTTTATCCTTATAGTAAATAAAAATACCGTAAGTGTTTCTTAGTTATGCTGTCATGGTCAATGTTATTTAAATAAATGGTTATTCTAGAAAAATTTACAGGATCTGCTCAGTATGAAAGCATTCTACTCAACTGGTAATTAAATATAAGCTTAAACTTTACAGTAAATTTCAGAGCTTTTCTTTTAACTAATTTTCATGTTACATTGACCTGTGAAGAAATTTAAAATTTTAGTAATTTCACAGATTACTTAAAAGGTTTGATTTTTAAAAAATGTATGCTGTTTCAATGAACCATATGCTCTGTGTAGTTCTTTATGGCAAATCCAAAAATGTTTTCATCAACGATTTCTACTGACAAATGCCATCTAATCTACTATTAACTTACAGCATCTTACCTGGCCTTTGGGGTTATTGCTTATCTATATATTATACAATATGCACAGCTATCACAAGTAATAAAGTTTTCCTTTCTCGAAAAAAAAAAAGTAATTTTCTTAGTCTGATTATTATTATTTTTTTTTGTCTTTTATCTTTTTCTGTCAATGTTATTTAAATAAATGGTTATTCTAGAAAAATTTACAGGATCTGCTCAGTATGAAAGCATTCTACTCAACTGGTAATTAAATATAAGCTTAAACTTTACAGTAAATTTCAGAGCTTTTCTTTTAACTAATTTTCATGTTACATTGACCTGTGAAGAAATTTAAAATTTTAGTAATTTCACAGATTACTTAAAAGGTTTGATTTTTAAAAAATGTATGCTGTTTCAATGAACCATATGCTCTGTGTAGTTCTTTATGGCAAATCCAAAAATGTTTTCATCAACGATTTCTACTGACAAATGCCATCTAATCTACTATTAACTTACAGCATCTTACCTGGCCTTTGGGGTTATTGCTTATCTATATATTATACAATATGCACAGCTATCACCATTTTTCCTGTCTGCAGTTTAATATGGTTACCATTTTGTGAAGTTTCCTGGAGAATTGGGTTGCACCACAACTAATAACTCCCTGAAATAAAGAATTTTCCCACATTTAGTGTTTCTTTTGCACTGCTTTGTTAAATTACTTAGTGCCTTTAATGAAGAAAATCAAAGAATAAATGCTTACCTGTATTTTGTTCCTTTAATGTTCAGAAAAAAGGTTACAGTCTTTGTGGATGACAGATTCTATAAAGATTGCTGTATTAGTCTGTTTCTGTTACTTATAACAAAATACCTGTAATTGGATAATTTAGAAAGAAACTCCTTACAGTTTCAGAGGCTAGGAAGTCCAAAGTCCAGGGAACACAGCTGGTGAATGTCTTGGTGGTGGTGACAGTGACGGCAGCAGAGTATCACATTGTGAAAATGGCAGAGCAGAGAGAGAGAGAAAGACAGATGCTCCTTCTTCTTCTTTTTTTTTTTTTTTTTTCCTTTTTTGTCTTTTTTTGTGACCGGCAACGGATCGCAACCCTCAGTGTCGCGCCCGTACCGGACCGGGACTGGCAATGGGATCGCAACCCTCGGTGTTGCACCCGCACCTCGCTCAACCAGTGAGCGGGAACCGGTCTGTATGTGGGATCTGAACCCTCAGCGGGAGCGCCACCGCACTCCCAAGCGGCGCACAGTAGCAGTGCGCCACCGGGCCGCCCGATGCTCTTCTTCTTTTAAAGTCCTCAGCACCATGCCCCTCACCACTATTTTTAATCCATTCACTACTGCATGGTCCTACAATCCGATGACCTCTTCAAGGCTCCACCTTTCAATTACCATAATAGGATTTCCCACGCTCTCAACAGTCACAGTGGGGACTAAGTTTCTAATATATAAAATGTGGGGCACAATCCAAGCTTCAATGAGTTTTGGGGGGACATAATTCAATCCACTACAATTGCCCTTGGTTTAATATACTATAATCATACAAATAGCTCAATTATATATTTAGTAATGAATTGTTTTGAAGCCAATATTTTTCGATTATACTTATAAGGAATACATGTATAAATGAAGAGTTTTTAACATATATTTTAAAGACAAAGTAAATTCCTATTCTTTACTTAAAGCATCACTTAGAATGAAAATAAAGGGAGGATGTCTATTATTTCTATTTAGTTGAAAGCTCTGTGCATTCTCTTTTTCACACTAACAACAGATAAGAAGAAACACTATTTTTAAAGAACACATGTATTTGGAATAGTAAATAATCTGGGGTGATTTCTATACATCCTAGCATAAATTGTGATTTAACATAAGGCTGTGATAGTAAGGAGACCTTGATTATCCTGTGGTAGGTTTTATGATCCTCCGTAATAAATCTACAGGCATCTCAGAACTAGATGTGTGCTAACTCCAAAGAACAAGATGATACTGGTTACTTGCTTCAAAAAATATTTGTCGAAAGCCAACAAAGTGTTCAACATTATTAGATGTTACCATAACTAAAGAGACGATTCCTTTCATCGGACATTTGTTGAGCACCTACTATGTGCCTTGCACAAAGTGCTAGGTGCTGGGGATAAGGGTGAGAAAGACATAGATGACCCCTACCCACAAACTACTCACTGGCTAGTTGTGGGACCAGATATAAATGCAAACCACAATACACAATATGACATGTGCTAGAACAGAGGTAGGTGCAGTATGTTGTGGCATCTCAGAAGAGAAACAAAGAATTTTTCCGGGAGTGGTGATATGAGGTCTGCTTATGGAACACTGCCAAGAGAAGAAATTATATTTGAGCTGGACTTTGAAGACAGAGAGGGGGAGGGAAAGGGGGTTAAGGAGGAATTGGTAAAGGGA
>NW_007726263.1:558848-565390 GCF_000696425.1 Galeopterus variegatus | reverse complement strand
TTAATGTTGTGGGGGGTGAGGAAGAAGAGGGGGGGGGGGGGGGGGGAGAGAGAGAGAGAGAGAGAGAGAGAGAGAGAGAGAGAGAGAGAGAGATCTGGGTGGTGCTTACACAGATATATACATATGTAAGAAATCATCAAGCCTTAAGACTGGTGAACTTTACTGATGTAAGCTATACCTTTACTTTAAAGAGATAAATCAATAATATAGACAGCACAAATTATAGGAACAGAATAATTATTCTCATTACATCTTCACATATTTTAATCAGTTTCTTAGTCATATACATCTCTAATATCATGTCACTGGTATTTTCCCAAAGAATATAATTTTTACTATGGTCTTATTATTTTGTATGTGTTTTAGAAAATTATGTGCAGTATTTAAAGCAGAATTTTTTTGTAAATATATTTGAAATTGTTGGGACCATCAACTAATTCTTCTCTTTCAGCATATTATTTTTTATATATAAAAATATTCTCTCTACAATTGTGAGATATCTACTCAGATAAAAAAATTGCTAAATTGAGAATATTCTCAGTTATGATTACTTTGTATTGAAATGTACTGTATTTTAGCCCAAATATTTCACAGATATTGTCTTTTTGCCTCTATTTAAAGTAATTTAGTCAATAAATGCTTTTATCAGACAAAATTTATCAAGCTAATTGTCGATTTGATTCTTTTGAATGTTTTACCAAATTTAAATTCTTTTAAATTTCATTCTATTTCAGCACAGAGAATAATTTTTTCCAATCAAAAATAGGAGATCTATCAAAAGATTCTTCTTTCAAGTCAAGACATTTCAAAGATCTATTAACACATTTCAAAATCAAATCTTGTACACCAAAGGGATGGGGAAAGGGTGGTCATTAGGTACAAAATTGTTGAGAGAAAGAAAGAATAAGATCTAGTGTTCTGTAACAATATAGGGAGACTATAGTTAGCAACAAATTACTGTATAACTTCAAGTCGAGAGTACGGTGAATGTTCCCAACACAGGTAACAAATGTTTGAGGTGATGGACATGCTAAATACCCTGATATGATCATTGCACACTCTATAAATGCATCCAAACATCACATCATACTCAATAAATGTATACAATTATCATGGGTCAGTTAAGAAAAAAGAAGAAAAAAAAATTTAGAGACAGAAGCAGATTTCAGGTAACCAAAAACTGGGGTGAAGGAATAATGAGAAGTTATTGTTTAATGGGTAAAGAGTTTATGTTTAAAATGACAAAAAAGTTTTGGAAACAGGTAGAGATGATAGTCACACAGCATTGAGAATGTAATTAATTCCATGCAATTGTATGTTTAAAAATGCTCAAAATGGTAATCCTTATGTTATATATATATATATATATATATATATATATATATTACCACAATAAAACAAAAGAAAAAAAGGAAAACAAAAAATAATCTTGTACCATTTGAGCTTTATTTAATGTTTTCATTTCTTCATTTGCTTTAGTAAAAGTAAATTGGGATGTCATTCTTTTGCAAGTATTGTTGTCACTAATTGCAACTTGCTAAATACATCAGAAGCTGGAGTTTTGGGCACTTTATTCATTGACTTTTTTGGATTTAATATTTCCAAGAAATTTTGAACACACACAAGTAAGTTTGTATTATTGTATGTCACTTTGATTCCTTTATAAACAAAGAAGTTGTTTAAGTACTCAAGCATTTCTAAATTTGATTAATAATGAGTAGCAAAAGGAGAAAGGACCTACTTCCATGCTGAATCTGAATTTTTTATTTCAACACCAAGTGTGTAAAAAAAAATTATATCGTTCATTTCCTCTGTGTGTATATAGAAAGAATTTATAAAATTTGGTGATTAGAGCTTCCATTTCAGTTGCTGGATTATCACAGCTCTTTTAGGATGTAATTATAAATTTTGTATATACCAAAACTAGTTATAAGCAGAATTCTTCTTTGTGTGTTTCTTAATTTAGTGGATAATTGTTTTTGCAATGACAAGGTGCCTCACCAAAATTTGTATTCATTTTATTACTGTATAAAGAAAATAATTTCGACTTTAATGCTGAGCTTTTAAATTAAATTTATAATGGTTTTAACAATAGTATCAGATATTTTATCTTGAAAGAATGAACTTCAAATAGTTTTACTTTGATTTCATGATTTGTACGGGGGAAAACATGGAACCATTTTTGAATTGTCTGATTTTCTGTTTGCAGCATTTGATATGCTGCTATAAAATTCTCATCAGTAAACTATCTGTGAAGTTATTGTTAAAGGAGCCAATGAAATGATAGCTATTGCTTCACTTTTTGTATGATCATAAGAAAACTTGGAATTATTTTAATGAGCAAAATTTAGAAGTAAAATTATTTGATCCAAATGAAAAGTCGTGGTTCACAGAGTAACATGTAAATACACTTCTGGCAGATGTACATGTTAAATCATGATCTCTGGGCACAATAATCTTAAAATAACATTAACTATTGAAGTAGATGCTTTGGTTTCACATGGTTTTCAATTATGGCCCACTGTTGGATGGGAAATTTTAAGATTTTTCCAAGTGACACCTTCATCATTAGCTTTTTTTTTTGAGAAACAGAAACTCAGTATTTAATTTTCCACTGAACATTCTCGGCTTTTGGCTCATTGGCAACAAAATAAACAAAACTTTGAAGATTTATACCATAGTATACTGACAAAACTGCTGTAGCAAGAGTGTTCATACCAGTCCCTATACATAGTATGGTAGGACTATCCAATTTCTATTTCCTGCACGTGTTCCATGGACACCTAATCTGTAATTTGCCAGTGACCCTACTGATTGGCAGCCTGGCAGCTTGTTACATCTTCAAATCTGTAGTACAGGCCATGGGGTAATTGGCTGGAATACCAAGTAGACTACAGGGGCAATCGTGTTAGATACTTCTCCCTTCACTCTCAAGACCAGAGAGATTTAATTGTCCCTCGCCACTGGAGAATTTCTTCTTTTAATAATAACATTTAAAAAGTGATTGTTTGCATTTGGAATCTGTCCCTAAAACTATTCTCAACTGATTTCCTCTTTCCAAAGCCAGAGGGAATGACTTCCCTTCTCCACAACACAAAATAATATGGTATGAAACATTTTGCAAAGGCTCATTTTGTGTTAAATAAAAAGTGAGGAAAATTTAAATATCTAGCAGAAAGCATCAAATTAAGTATTTCTTCTAACATTCCAGCAGATAAACTGTTAAACTAGGAGCTAGGGTTTTTAAGACACACGTTCAATATCCAAGTGTGTATTTTGCCCTTTAAAAACTTATTTTACAAATGATTTTATATTGCTGGAATTCCTTGAGTATTATGCAAATTTATTTTTTTATAAATTTGACATCCTTTTACATCATGGCAGAGATTTTTTTTTGAGCGTTTCTCCCCCCAAACAGTCAAATTTCCAGTCTTTTATCTTAACATAGTTGGTCATTCACAGTTCATTTTAAAAAGGATTAAAATTCTTAAGCAGTAACATCATAGCCCTATTTGTCATCCCCTGAATTCAAGTGACCTCAGTGTTACAGATAAGCCTGCCAGAGACTTGCTTCATTATTGGGCTCAAGTCCCCATAATCAGTGAGCCCTTGCAATTTTCTGTGAAAAATATAGGAAATTGGAAGGGTGTTTTACGAAGTCATTTTGAAAAAATGGGACATTCTTAGTTTATAAAGTACCTTCACTTAAATGATTTATCTACACCCAGCATTGCATATGAACTCTGAGTGATCAAAAATCCATTAAGAGTTTTCTAACTCTACGTTGAAAAATAATCTATAAGAAGAATTTTGTCAAAAAAAAGATTTGTAATAAGTAACATAAGCAAGGAGATTTTTCTCATAGTTAAATCATTGTGCTTTGGTTTCTTGGTCTTAGAGGTAGAATGCTGGCACTGAATTTTTAATAAGGTGCCTAGAGATCATGTCAATAGGTGCTACCTAAACACAGAGCTAGAAATAACCTATTCAAGACAAATTTGGATGGAAATAGGTATGATTTACTGAGGAGATGCAAAATGTTCCACAGCTTTTATAGTCGATTATATCAAGAAGACATTATCCCAGTTAGAGAAATGACAAGTCACACTTTACACATGGGTGTAGACTTCAGGATCTATCTATTCATGCTGAGGCAAGAGAAGCTTATTTGCTACTCAGGGGGTTCAATGACATGAGATTTGTAGGAAGTCTTATGTGGTGGGGAAGCTTTTCAGTGCCTTGTAAGCACAATCTGCATGAAAGCAGGGAGTTAGTTTTTCAAAAAAGGCTAATACATGAAGACAGGAAATAAGTAAAGGAGGCAAAGTGACTAGGAAGTAGAGAAGAAAAAAGACGTGAAAATCATCTGAGAAATTAGACAACAGTTGTGGGGATAATATAGGATTATAGAAGGTAGGGTTCTTAATATTGAGAATGAGAATAATCATGACTGATTGAAGTGAGCTTGGCTCACTTTCCTGGGGCCAAGCTGCACTTTGCTGGCTGAGGACTCAGTGGCTTTTAAGGATATGGCTGTGAAATTCACCCAGGAAGAGTGGGCTTTGCTAAATCCTTCCCAGAAGAATCTTTACAGAGATCTGATACAGGAAACCTTCAGGAAGCTGGCTTCTATAGAACTCTGCCAACTCCGTGAGAATAGCCTGCTGGAGGATGAGCTATCACAGGGAGGAATAATAAGGTGCTCCAGTGGACAGCTGGAGCCCCAGAAGTAGGGCCACCTTGTCAACCAGCAGCTGACCACACATGCCTGAAGGAGCCCAGCCAAGCCCAGCCTAAATTGCTGACCATCTCAATCATATGCAAATAAGTTCTGGGGTGATTTATAATGTAGCAATAGCTAACACATACACCTACTGCAGAACTAATGCCAGAATTCAATGACTTGATGATTGCAAGTTACTTGGCAAACGGTAGGCACCCTATAGATGCTGATTCCATTTTCCCCTCATTTAAAGTTGAATGTCTTGTTAGATAATGTTGAGTTATACAGAAATGCATGTAGACATGTATGTACGTAAACGGTGCTTAAGCTCACACAGTACCCCACACCACCATGGAAAACAGACAGCCACAGCCTGACCATTAGGGCAAAAGCCAAATTGCAAAATAAGAAGTTTGCCTTTAATCTGTTTTCTCCACTTCTAAGTTCTGAAGGTCAAGGCCGCGGACAGATCTGAAGAGGTGGGGATTCCTCCTCCTGGGGCCCTATTCATGCTTCGTTTGCAGGTCTGATATTTGGAAGTGGGATGGGCAGCAAGCGGCAAGCAGTGGCCTACTTTTGGACACCTTCTGCTTGCAGCCATCCTCTCTCTCTCAGAGTACCATCTCTCTCACTCTTGGGCCTTAGGGGAGATGTTAGTAGGAAGAGGGTGTTCACTCACTTCTGGCAGAAAAGGGGGGCTCAGACCCCTCACCTCCCTTATGTCAGGGGAATCAGAGTCCTCAGAGCTACACTTGGAATGTGGCAGTCACTGGCCATGTGTGGCTACTTTGCACCTTGCATGTGGCTGGTCTAAACTGATATGTGCGGAAAGCTTAAAATACAGAGTAAATTTCCAAGATTTAGTACTAAAAAATATACTTGATTAATATTTTTATATTGATCACATATTAAAATAATACTTTAGACATTGCATTAAATACATTATTACAATTGAAAAAAGACTTACTGAAGAAAAAGTTTTATAAAAAAGTGGTGAAATCTCTGATAAACCATTTGTTTTTCTGTTTAAAATATTCTTTTCCATTGTAAGCTATATGGTCACTTTAGTGGGGTTAAAAATGGTTTAAAACTATGGCTGGAACAACACAGCAGAAAATATTAGTACTACATTTAAATAGGAAGTCTAGCTTTCAACCTAAATTTAAAAAGGAAGGCTAGCTCTCAGGAAGGAGGCTGTCTTGCCTCTGTAAAAGTGTAAATGGAAAAACTATCCAACCTGAGGAGAACAGGTTGGTCTCCTAACATCTACTCCCCACTCAGACACTTTGTGCCTGCTTTATGTAAAGATGAGATCTTAAAGCCAAAGTGTGGTAGCAGAAGAACTGACTTTTATAGTTAAAGCATCATGCTACAAAAGCAAATTTGCACCTTCCCTTGGCTTACTTGGAAACAGTGAATCCAAGCCACAAAAAGAAGGCATAGAGCCTAGAAAGGCAGAAGATGAGAGCCAAATTCCAAGGCAATCAAGGACTGTACAGCATTGAGTTTAAGTAAACCATAAATGGAAGCCCCTCTTCCCCTCCCTTCCCCTGTCCTCTCCTCTCTCTTCTCCCCGCCTCTCCTTTCCATTCCATGTTGGGTTAAAGTAAGCAATAAATGGAAGACCTTTCCTCCCCTCCCCTTCCCTCTACTTCCCTGTCTGGTCTCTGTGGGGGGTGGAGGGTGGAGGGGGGTGGGGATGGGGGTGAGAACATGTGTCTGCATGCATATGTACACATGTACTAAAGCTTCTGCGTAAAACAGAAAATGCAAATAAAATTTAGAAATCTAATGCAATTATAACCCGGTAATGTACATA
>NW_007726263.1:543848-557909 GCF_000696425.1 Galeopterus variegatus | reverse complement strand
GTCTCTGTGGGGGGTGGAGGGTGGAGGGGGGTGGGGATGGGGGTGAGAACATGTGTCTGCATGCATATGTACACATGTACTAAAGCTTCTGCGTAAAACAGAAAATGCAAATAAAATTTAGAAATCTAATGCAATTATAACCCGGTAATGTACATATATTTTAGCTTATTCTGTTTTTAAAGTTGTCTTCAAAGTATCTTCCTGAAATGCAGTTACACTTTAAAGTTAACTCTTAAAGGTGGCTTTTTAGTGAAAGAAAAGTATAGAAAATATGGAGAGAATTTGGAATCATGGAAAAGGCACAGGAGTGTAAATCACAAGATTTAATTTCTAGTCTAAGCTCTTCCAAAATCTATGTGACTGTGAGCTTGACTTTCTGAACTTTAGCTTGCCTATCTGGGGAACGAAAGTATTGGACTAGTTAAGGCTCCTTCCAACTGTGATATTTGGTTATTCCATGAAATGTAGGTGATGTTAAGCAGAGAACCAACCTCATGTAGCACATTAATACCTGGTAGAGGCATACCTCAAGTGTAAGAGTAGGGAGGGCAAAATTGGCATCTTAAATATTGAAATTACCCCTCTTCAACAAATAAGTAGCTTTCTTTGTAACAAAGGGCAAAGCTAGGGCTTACAGACCCCTTGAGTTTTGCACAGATTGGGTTACAAACCCCCCACACGCAGGTCTGTCAGCTAGGTAACAGGAAAAAAAAAAAAGGGCTCTGGGAGCTGTGGGTATATAAAGATGAATGGGTTTTATTCAGATCTAGGAGCAACTGTCCTAGTGGCTTTTCTGAGAGTTCTGAGAAACACTGTGGATCAGAGCTGTTAGTCTTTTATACTTAAGTCCACACCCTGGACACCTGGATGCCCATACACAGCTTACATTAAGCAGTAACAAAGAACACCTGAGGATATTTACAGCACCTGCTTGGCAAGATTCTGAACATCTGAGTGGCCCTGACATTTTCCTATTTTTCCCAACGCAAAGTAGGAACAAAAATGACCATGTTAATAGCAACATGTAGTATTTGTTACAAGTGAACAGGGCTGAAAGCTGCAAAGCCAGAAAATATACAGTACTTAAGATCATCAAAGGACAAGTACAAGCATGTATGCCAGCTGCCCTCTTCACTAAAGCTTCTGGGTAAAATAAATAATGCAAATAAAATTCAGAAATCTAATGCAATTACAACATCCAGTGAGAAGCAAACACTCTCATTGGAACAGTGTGATAGTTTAGGCATCTAGGATTTCACCTCGTTGAGTATACTTGGCTTGGCCATTTACCAGCAATGTGCACTTGGACAAGTTAATTATGTATTCATTGTAGAGAATTTGTAAAATACAGAAAAACATCAAAGAGTAAAATAAAAACCCAGTGCAACAAATTCTGGATAATGTAGTTTTAGCTTTCTAACTTCTCTCCTAAAGAAAGTGAGCAGAACAGGTGCTCTATATTTGCCATGCTTATCACCTGTGTTAGGATTCTCCAGAGGACCAAGACTGCTGAGGACAAAAGATCAATGTTCTAGCTCAAGCAGTCAGGCAGAGAGTGAGTTCAACTTTCCTCTGCCTTTTTGTTCTATTCAGGCCCTCAACAGATTGGATGATGCCAGTCCACATTGGGGAGGATCACCTGCTTTACTCTCAGTCCACCAGTTTAAATGCCAGTTTCTTCCAGAAATACCTCCACAGACACATCCAGAATCTGGACCAGATATCACGGTCCAGTCAAGTTGACACAAAATTTACCAGCATACCATCTTTATCTAAAATATCATTGTAGGGGCCGGCCCGGTGGCGCACTGCTACAGTGCGCCGCTTGGGAGCGCGGCGGTGCTCCCACCAAGGGTTCGGATCCCACATACAGACCGGTTCCCGCTCACTGGCTGAGCGAGGTGTGGGAGCAACACCAAGGGTTGCGATCCCGTTGCCGGTCCCGGTCCGGTACAGGCGCGACACTGAGGGTTGCGATCCATTGCTGGACACGAAAAAAAGACAAAAAGGAAAATAAATAAATAAATAAATAAAATAAAATATCATTCTAAACATATATGCCAAAGTCATTTCCTTTAAGAGCACAAACAGACAGAAATGTCCACCATCAAGTTTATTAATTAACATTATTTTGGAGGTTCCAGTGAGTGGAGTATTTAAATAAAATAATTTGTAAAAGTACTGGAATAGAAAAATGCAGTGCTGGTGATATGGCTGTGTACGTAGAAAACCCCAAAATTGCAATTTTAAAGTAATATAGTAAAAAAGAGAATTTGATAACTTGCTCAGTTACTCATATAAGTATATATATTTAAAAATCAATAGCTTTTTCTTTACTAGTGATGAAGGAAATATTAAAAATGAAGCAGGTTTTCCCCAACTTGCTGCCTTGGGATAAGTTTCATGAACTCAATGTTGACATCTTGTTCTTAAGATAAACAATTATGAGGTTAGAACTGCTGACATTAGTTAATGTACAACCTGCTGGTTTTGAATAAGCCATTTAGATATTGTTAAGAATAGTTGAAGCATAAAGCTTCTACTTCAGGCTACACGTAGATGCTTTTGGTTCTTGTGGTGCAGTCAGTATTGTGATTCTCGTGTTCCGTGAGAAAAGGACAACTGTGCTTGGAACTTTCTCCTCCCTTTTGAAACTCTGTTATAAAATGTCTTCGTTTGTAGTAGATTTCAGAGCACTTTCCAAATCTGTTGACTTGTGTTTCCCAGGTCAATTCTCAAGCTTGGCATTCAGTAAATTTTTATAAGTTCATTTCTGCCTTCACATCCTTGATTTCAGTCCACACTGGTAATACACAATAGAGACAGAAATGGAAAAAAAAAGCAAACTCATGTAAAACAGATAATAGTCCAGATTTAAGTTAAAAGGAAGTATATAGGACCTATATGTTAAAAACAAAAACAAAAACAAAAAAACACCCTATACTAATTTACTGAAGGGCCCAAAGGCAAAGCAAACAACAGATTATATTCTGGGCTGGAAAATCTTAGTATATACTACAAACTATCATGACTTTAGAAAAAAATAATAAGTTCAATAAAAAAATGTTAACAGCTTTATTAAGGTATATTGAAACACAATAAACTGTACATATTTGACATACAGAATTTGATACATTTTGACATATTTATATATATATATACCTGTAAAACCACCATCACAATTAAGATGATGAATTCCCTTTCCCCTTTGTAACCTCTCCCTACAACATTTCTCTGCTCTCTCATTTCTATGCAACTACTGATCTACTTTCTGTCGCTATAGATCAGTTTGCATTTTCTTGAAACTTCTGTAAATGGAATCATATAATATGTTCTTTTTGTGTGCGTGGCTTCTTTTATTGAACATAATTATTTTTTGAGATTCGTCCATTTGTTGCATGTACCAATAGTTCATTTCTTTTCATTGTTGAATATTCCATTGTACAGATACAATTTATCTATTCACCTGTTCATAGACATTCGGGTTAATTTCAGTTTTTGGCTATTACAAATGAAGCTGTTATGTACATTTTTGTATGAGCTTTTGCATGGACATAGGTTTTTGTTCCTCTTGGAACTTTAAAGTGTCCAGAAGAAAACAGGAGAAAATCTTTGTGATCTTGAGTTTAATGTTTTAGGTTTATCATTTAGGTCTATATTTCATTTTGAATTAATTTTTTTATATGGTGCAAGGTAGAAATTAATGTGCATTTTTTTGCTTGTGGATATCCAATTGTTTCAGCACCATCTGTTGAAAAGTCTGTTTACACCTTTGTCAAAAATCAATTGAAAATATATTAGTATCTGTAATGCTAATCTGTTTCCCTAATATTTTTGTCTATCTTGATGGCAATAATATTGATTTAATTTTTGTAGCTTTTCTTTATAGTAGTTATCAGAACAAATATTGAACCTTCCATTGCATCAAATGAGAAAATTCTCAACCTATAAACAAGACTTGAAATCCTAAATCTAAAAAAAAGTATTTTTTCAGGAGGAAATAAAATATCATCTGTTTCTGAAATATAAATATATATATACTATATAACATATAGCATATATGTTATACATATAAAAATATATAGCATATGTAAAATATATATTATATACATGAAATATATGTACTATATAACACATGCAATGGGACAAGCCCTTACCAGTTCACTTACTATATAACATATAGCATATATGTTATACATATAAAAATATATAGCATATGTAAAATATATATCATATACATGAAATATATGTACTATATAACACATGCAATGGGACAAGCCCTTACCAGTTCACTGAATTCAGTCCCCACTTCAGGGTGATGCAGTGATTTTTGAAGGCTCCCCAGGGTGCTGAATTATGTGTGCTTATGAATGCAATCCTCAGATTCTTCTACTCTGGCCAGGCCTCCTCCACTTCTCAGGCCTATAATGGGAGAGAATCCTGCCCCCATGGGTCTAAAGAGTTATTCTTGACTCTTTTTAGTAGAAATGAAACTTGGAACTGCCCCTGTGAGGCTGAAAGGCACTACTACACAGGGTTGTCCCAGAAATGGGTTTCCATTCTCGCTGTTGCCATGAATGGCAGCACTGGCTTGAGGCCTGTCTTTGTGTGTCCAGGATTAGCTCTCCAGACTTACATCCTCAACTGGCATAGTTGCAGACTTCTCTGTATCTCTGAGTCTAGACTCAATTTTTAGATCTAAGATGGAAGAGGAAAGGGAAACCTCTCCTTTCTCAAGCTGAAAAGTCACCTTTGTTCTTGGCCAATGAAACACTATCCATTTAGATCAACACTGGAAACATCAGCTCCCTTCAGAAGAAAACTCCACCCATCAGAGCTTGTTTTTACTACAGGGCCCCATTAAAACAATAGAATCACCAAATTGTCTACACGTTCTCCCCTTTGTGGCTAATTCAGTCTTATCCATAGTCCCCTTTGTACTCTGGTAGACTATGATCTGTTTTTGTTTGTTTCTTATGGTAATTCATTCTGTTACAATTTATAAGTAGTAATTTTTACTTAATTTAAAACATATATTAATTTTTAAAGTATGCTAATTGACTGTAAGATATCCCTCTTCCACCCAAAATCAGTGGCTCAAACTACATAGAGTCTATTTTTCCCTCATGTATCAGATCAGAGGTAGACATGAGATTCAAGATGGGTAAGTGGTTTTATTTGTGGAGACAACAAGGGACTGGGATTTTAAAAAATCTTATTTCTTGCCATCAGTCCTAGAGGATCGTCCTCATCTGGATGGTTAATTTGGCTTCACCACTACCACATCTACATTCCAGCTTGCAGGAAAATGAAAGATGCAGGATGAGACTTTTAAAGACAAGACAAACAAGTTGCATACATCATATTCACTCTGTTCCATGAGCCACAAAGCTACCAGCCAGCTGTGGGGGAGGCTGGGGCTGCAGTCCCTGGCAAGGTAGCTGCATGCCAGCTAAAACTCAGAAGAATGAATAGTCTGGAAAAATTAGTAGTCTTTGCCACAAATATAATATTCCAAAATCTACATTTCTGATATTTTTTATTTACAACAACAAGACAGTATTGCATTATTTTTCCAGGTAATTATTAAGTGGGTGTGAGGACAGAATCAAAGGAACATCATTTATTCCTATCAATGATCATATATTCAATGATCTACTTCAATTAGGTTGTTAGTACCATTTCTATTTCTTACCAAGTAATTTTTATTTCTCAATTCAAGCCTAATAGCAAAAAGGGAAACATTTGGGATAGAATATCACATAAAAAGCCTTCAATATTATGAAGGACAGGGTATCTTCTTTATAAGCATTTTCTTACATAAAAATTGGATTTTATTCACATTCTCTTAAGTGTCTGGTCTTCTGCCTTCTTAGAGCAATCAAGAAAACCAGTGCAATGAAAACATTCATCACTTCTTATTCACTTCATCAACTGAAGAGTCTTTCAAGTCCCCAGGAATGTGGCAGGAGTAAGTGGTGAGCCATGAACACAGAACTATGGCCTTGCAGCAGTCACAAATCAATTTTCCATCTGCTTTTATAGAAGGTTATTAAACATTTACTACTGCTCCTCAAATCTTGGCTGTGACCAAGAAAACCTGTGTGAAACCAAATGATTGATTGGAGGATACATTTCTGAAGCCTAAAATCTCACTGGGACTTTATAAAATAAATGTTTTCTAAACACCAAATTTTTTATGAAGACATGCTGTCTCCTATATAAGTAAAAAAAAATATTGAAAAATGAGTCAAATCATGTCACTTCTCAATTCAAAACCTGAAAAGACTCCCATTTCGCTCAGAGTGAAAACCAACTTGAAAATGACCTAAGGATCCTACATGATCTGTCCCCACCCCCCTTTCCCTCTTGGCCCTCCTCTCCTACAACTTTCTCCTCATTCCTTCTGCTCCAGCCTCACTGCCATCCTTCTGTTTCTGGAACATGCCAGAACCCTACTTCCTGACATAGGAATGCTTTGGGACTCTCCCCTCTGCCTGAATGCTCTTCCCCAGATGATCTGCATGGCTAACTCCATTACTTCTTTCAAAGCTTTGTTCAAATCTCACCTTCTCTATGAAGCTAAGTCACCTTCGGTCCCATGAAAAGCAGCTACTAACATGGAAGTAGACATATAAGAGGTTTACTGGTGGAAAGACCTGTGAAGAATAGATGAGAGAGGGAACAGAAGTAGGCGAGGTGGTCTTCAGGTGCAATGCAAATCCAATACCTGTGAAAACAGAGAGAGAAGGAAGGAAGATTATGTGGGATGAGCCTCAGATAGCAACGCAGCTCTGAGAAACTCTTGGCAAGGGCAATGGGAGCCCTAGAGCAAAACTTTCCCACTAGAGATATTCCATGCAGCCAAAAATGCTCTGACTTTAGTTCCCCCACCATGCTCAGTCATTGACTGGGAGCTGATGAGAGAGTGTGGCTTTGGGATGAATGCTGTAGTAGATCCAAAGGGGTAGCAGCTGAAGGTTGTCAGCCACTTACATTCCTTGGAGCAGATTATCTTGCAGAAAGATCTGAGTCAGCCAATTGCATTTTTTGGAGCAGGTTATTTTAAAGGGAGATCTGAGTGGCACTCCCACATGGTTCCAAGAGCCTTTCCTAACTACTCCATGTAATACTACCCACTGCCAACTTGGCATTTGCAATCCTCCTGACCCTAGTCTACTTTTTACTTTGTTCCATAACACTTTTTTTCATTCAATTCACTATCACAATGAGACGAATGTAATGTCCCCAATTTACAATAGTAAGCCAAGGTTTAGTAAGCTTAGAAAGTGCATCCAGAGGCAGGCAAGACAGAATTGCCTGGGGTCCTAGGCAGGAGTCAAGGGAAGCCCCCTCCACTCAGAAGCAGGCAAGAGAGCATGCCAAAAACACCACTTACACACAGGTAGCCCACCACAGCCACTGCCACAGCCATAGTTGCTGCAAAAATGGCTTGATGCCACAGCAGTAGCCACAGCCACCATGTAGTCAGCCCACCAGACACTTGACTACACTGACACAAGGAGAATCACCAGCAGAGAACAGAAAAAGAAGAGGATGTCTCCTTTCTCAAAGCCCACTCCAGAGTAATAGAAGAAGCAACTGCTCTACCAGATGACCAGACATTAATGTAGAGATACTAGAAATACAAAAACCCAAGAAAATATGACACCACCAAAACAACACAGTAATTCTCACATACCAGACCCTATGAAGCAGGAAACCCTTGAAATGACTGAAAAGGAATTCCAAGCAACAATCTTAAGGAAACTCACTGAGATATGAGAAGACTCAGTTAGACAACACAGTGAATGAGAAAAATATCCAGGATACAAAGGAGGAAATTTACAAAGAGATTAATACCTTAAACAAAAATGTAGCAGGACTCATGGAACTGAAAGATTCACTCAACATAATAAAAAACACAACCAAGAGCTTAAGCACCAGGCTAGAAAAAGCAGAAGAAAGAATTTCTGATCTTGAAGGCAGTCTTTTCAAAACAACCCAGGCAGACAAAAAAAAAAAAGAAAAAAAGAATTTTAAAAAATGAAGAAAATCTAAGAGAGCTAGCAGACAAGTTTAAATGCACAAACATTCAAATTATGAGTGTTCCAGAAGGGGAGGAGAAAGGAAAAGGCCTAGAAAACCTATTCAATGAAATAATAAAGGAAAACTTCCCAGATATAAGGAGAGACATGGACCTTCAGATCCAGTGGGCTCAAAGATCCCCAAACAAATTCAATCCAGAAGATCCTCTCCAAGACACATTACAGTCAAACTGGCAAAGCTCAAAGACAAAGAGAGAATCTTAAAAGAAGCAAGAGAACAGTGTCAAGTCACCTATAAGGGAGACCCAATGAGACTAACAGCAGACTTCTCAACAGAAATTCTACAGGCCAGAAGAAAATGGGATGATATACTCAAAATGCTAAAAGAAAAAAATGGCCAGCCAAGAATACTCTACCCAGCAAGGCTATCCTTCACAAATGAGGGAAAAATAATGTATTTTCCAGACACACAAAAACTGTGGGAGTTTACCACCACACAACCACCCCTACAAGAAATCCTCAAGGAAATCCTGCATCTGGTCTCTGAAAAATGATAATCACTACATGAATACATAAGAACAAAACGCAGTAGTAGAACAAAAATGCAAATGAGCAAGAGAAAGAAACTAAATCTTACCACCTAAACTAAACTAAAACTTAAATCTTACCACCTAACAACTAAAACACCATAATGACAATATAATAATGCCCCTGCTTTATTTCTGATTTTAGTAATTTCAGTTTTCTCTTTTTTTTTAGTCTACATAAAGGTTTACAAATTCGTTGATCTTTTTAAAGAATCAACTCTTGGTTTTGTTGTTTTTCTCTAATGTTTTCTAATTCTCTATTTTATATATTTCTGTTGTAATCTTTGTTATTTCCTATTTATTTTTGTTTTTGGTTTAGTTTGCTCTTTTTTTCTATTTTCCTAAGGTAGTTTACATTATTGATTTGAGATTTTTCTTATTTCTTTTTTTTTCCTTTTTGTCTTTTTTTGTGACCGGCAACGGATCGCAACCCTCGGTGTCGCTCCCGCCCCTTGCTCAGCCAGTGAGTGGCTGGTCTGTATGTGGGATCCGAACCCTCGGCGGGAGCGCCACCGCGCTTCCCAAGCGGCGCACAATAGCAGTGCGCCACCGGGCTGGCCCCGAGATTTTTCTTATTTCTAATATATGTGTTTACAAGCATAAATTTTCCTCTAAGTACTGCATGAATCCTGCATCCTATGAATTTTGATAGGTTGTGCTTTGACTTTTATCTCAAGATACTCTCTAATTTCCCTGTGATTTTTCTTTTTATCTATTGTTTATTTATGAGACTGTTGTTTAATTTCCACACATTTGTGAATTTTCTTTTTTTTTTTTTTTTTTTTTTTTTTTTTTTTTTTTTCTTTTTTTTTTTTTTTTTTGTCTTTTGTCTTTTTTCCGTGTCCGGCAACGGATCGCAACCCTCAGTGTTGCCCCCGTACCGGACCGGGGACCGGCAACGGGATCGCAAGCCTCGGTGCTGCTCCCGTGCCTCGCTCAGCCAGTGAGCGGGAGCCGGTCTGTATGTGGGATCCGAACCCTCGGACGGGAGCGCCGCCGCGCTTCCCAAGCGGCGCACCATCCAGTGCGCCACCGGGCCGGCCCCATTTGTGAATTTTCTAAATTTCTGTCTGTTATTATGATCATACACCAAAAAAAAAAAAAAAAAAGAAAAAAGAAAAAGAAAAGAAAAAAAGAAAGTGCATCCATTTTGGGGTTGCCTGGGGTTTCATCTTCAGACTTTATATGGCTTCATTTATGACATACATGCTATTAATAATGGTGATTATTATGATGATGCCATCATTATAACATTATTGAGCACTTATGATGTGCCAAACTGTACAGCGATTTACCTGTATTATTTTATTTAATCCCAACAATATTTCAGATTATTCCTCCCATTTTTGCAGATGAGGACACTGAGGTTTAGAGAGGGTACACACAGCTAGTAGGTGGCAGAACCAGAAGTCATGACTTGGTCTGACTGCAGAGCCCAATCTTGTTTGCAAGACTGCTTTTGAAATCTTCATTACCAACTGCTTTCTCTTATTTCCAGTTCAGATCCCTCCCATAGCTCCAGACATATAAATCCAACAGGTGACTGGACATCTCCGCTCAGATGTCCCACAGATACCTCTAAACAAATTTACCCAAAAGTGAACCCATCCCCTCCCCATATCTGCACTTGTTTCTGATTCCCAAACCTCCTAAGTAGCTCTATAATTTATCTACCAATTTTGCCAGGTCAAAAATCTGGGAATGGTGATCCTTATTCTTCCCCTCTTTCCCTATTTTTTTGTATCCATTCCTACTTATCCACCTTTTAAACCTCTTTTCAACCTGTCTATCCTCTCCATCCGACCTCCCATTCACACCTTTACTTGGACCACTGTGTTTTCTCACTGGGATTATAGCTGACAGTATCCTAACTGGTTTTCACTCCATCACTTACCCCTTCTTTTCCTTCATCCTTTCACTAACTCCAGACTGATCTTTCTGGAAAAAAAATATATATATATATATATTGTGTCATGCCCATGATTAAAATCTTTCATTGCCTTTCCAGTACCTTCAAGGGACCAGGAGCTACCCTAGCCTTCCTGCTGGATCTCATTCCTCTGCACCCTCCTCTGGAAAGCCATGTTCAAGCTCTTCTGGACTGTTACCTCCTCAGAATGCCCCAAGCTCCTCATCTTCCTTGACTAATTCACACTATTCCTACTGCCCTTCACCCCTTTTTAGGCCTAATTTACTCCTGTCTTCAGGGCCCCAGTTCATGTGTCACCTCCACCAGGGAGATATATCACTTTCCAAGTATGGGTTAAGTGTGCCTTCTTAGATATTCCCATGGCAACCTGTATCTCCTAGTAGAATGATAACTATATTGTAACTGTAGGTCCTACCACACCAGGGGTTGGCAAACGTTTTCTGTAAAGGCTTGGTGGTATATATTTTAGGTTTTGCAAGCCAGTGGTCTCTGTCACAACTACTCTTAGTAGTTGTTTATGAGATAATAGTTTTATTATCTCATGGAAAATAAAAAACATGAGCATGTTCCCAGAAAACTTTATGGATACTGAAATTTGAATTTCATATAATTTTTATGCATTACAACATATTGTTCTTTTGATTTTTTCCACTACTTAAAAATGTAAATACAATTCTTAGCTCAAAGGCTACGTGAAAACAGGTAGGGGCCAAGTTATTGCCCATGCACCGTAGTTTGTTGATCTCTGTACTATTCCATGAACTCTTAACAGCTAGGGCAGTGTCTCATCCGGCTTTCTACCCACAGTGTTTAGTGCAGTATCCAGCTTATAGTAGGTACTTAATAAACACTTGTTGAATAAGTAAAATTTGCACAGATAGTAGTAAGTGATACTGTCAGGATTCAAACCTGTCAATTTGAATTGGCAATGTGATGTCACATTGCCCACTCTGTGGTTTAAGCTATAAGTGACATAGTATACTCAGAGCAAGATATTCCAGATATTCAAATAGTAATTCTAGAAACACCCTGGAATTGGGCGTTGATGAACTCTTGTACTCTGTCATTAGTGTTAGTAGTTGCTGCTCAGCTTTGCCTACTATGTATCCTTCCCAACACCCCCATTTAAATTTGCCTTATTTACTGTGCTTTCGGGTATTTAAAATAATTCAGGTTTGGCCATTTTAAATTTTTTTTAAAAATAAACCTTATTAAAACTGTTTTCAGCTTTGGAATCAGAAACCTCCAAACTTTTTAAGTTACATAAAAGCTTAGAGCATTATAGCTCTGACCTTCAAAAGGCTCCCAATTAGAAGGAACCCTGAGTATTATCAGAAAATTCCTTCTCTTTCTAAGTAGTCTTATGCATAGTTGACTCTCTGCTTTCTTTCCATTTTAAAGTTAGAAATACCCTAAAGAACGCAGAACCCCAGCACATGGGCATTCTCTGTGACCTCACTTTTCAATTAGGGTATGGTTACCTGGGTGACCAAGTTAACCACATACGAAACATCAGAGGTTGAGCGCAGGTGGCAACAGGACAGCTCACACCAAGGCAGGCTGGGAATCCAAGCTGACCTTGTCTGGTGAAGGCCAGTGACCCAACCATAGGAATAAGGTCAGGCATTGGTCAATTAAGGGATGGGCACTTGGGGCCAGCACAAGGGAGGTAGAACCAAGACCAGAAGGCCATTTCATATGAAAAAGAGATTTGTAATTAGTAACTCCAATTGCTGGTGGAACTGTGTGGTCAGCTAATGTTTTAGTTATCTGAGATCTTTAATATAAGGCAGTCACAGTAGAAAAAGACAGAATCAGTGAATAGAGAATTACAAATAAGAGTAGTATGAAAAGGAAAATTACATAGGGAGGTGAAAAGACCTTTGAAATTAGAATCAGAAGACATGACTTCCAACTAACTAGGACTATTAAGTCATTTTTGTTTTCTGAATAAGCTTCAGTTTATTAAACTATTAATAAATGATTAGATTGAATTCAGTCTTCACTGAATATTGAGTTGAATACTATCTCTAATTTCCCATCCAGCTTTAACATTTATGAATTTAAAACTGTCTCAGAACTGAAAACACAAATTGTTTGTCCTGGTCCCAGATGTTTGGTTTCTGAGCAAAAGGTGAGGATGAATTAACAGTTCAAATCTAGGGGCTTTATATGGACAACAACCCAACTAGGTCATCATGTGGTGAGACCGTTTCCAACTGACTTTACTCTTTCCTATCTTTGTGTCATAGCTGTCACTCTCTCTTTGCAACATGGCTGTGACATGCCAACTTCTTTCATTGCTCTTACATGCTGTACTGCTTCAACACAGGACAAAACTTGTAAACCTCCACCCTTTTCATCATATTGAGAATATAAAATGCAATTAAAAACAAAATTTTCAACGTGGATTTTCAAACGTGACCAGTGTTGAAGCTGGATGTAGGCAGGACATCCCACCTTAAAATCTTTTAAAAGTAGGGAAAGGAACCATAAATACTCAGCACTGAAATCACTTAAAATTCTTTCACAATTAATATAGCATCTCAGCAGTAGCAACATCCCTATGTAAGTTTTTACCTAGGCAGTTCAGGTGTTAAAGGTATTAATACCTGAAGGGCAGTAAAGGTGTTTGTTAAGTAGCTTTTATTTTCTTGTACCCCAGAAGAAAGTACACTTTGAAAACAAAAACACTGGGCTGACTTTATTTTGTAAGGTTGACAACGTGGTAGCTACACCAAAGCTAGGGTTGGCTGAAGGCCTTTCTATTTAGCAGTGGGGGGATGATGGAAAACCAGCCATAGGGTCCTGATTTTAGGGCAAGATAGTTAAGTTCCAGGTCTCACATAGGTTGCCTTTATTTCTCAACTGTTTCTGGCAATACAGGGGATAAAAGGCTGGTGCTTTTACGTGTGGAGATTTCTGTTTTGGGGTGGGATCACCATCCCACCTCACAGAGAGGAATATGTAGGCATACATTGAAGGAGTACACAGAGCTCTAGCAACCCCAGCTTTAATGGAGATACCTCTTCCCATACTTCCAGTCGGGACGTCTCTCCCGCCCCCTCTTCTACTCGCTGCCGGGCTGCTTTGGGTGTTCCTTCCTGTGTAGTGCACTGCACGAGTGCGTCATCTAATTGTCCGTGTACACGTGCCAGAATCGCGTTTAAACTGTTATTTCCTTGAAGTCCGGGATCGTGTACTTTCCCGCATGTATCGGCAGTGCGGTACCTGAAATATAGTGATTCGGGTAATATGTTATGAATGAGTAGCTGGAACTGCAACCTGTTGAATGGAAGAATGAATGAACCCTTTATACGCGCTCCCCTCTTTCCTACGGGGTTCCGCGGTGGAAGTACTGCTCTGATTTAGCAGCGACGTGAAAGTCTTTGACCTGTTGGAGGAGGGGTGAGGGGAAAAGAAAAGAAAAGGAGCAGAAAAAGGCGAAAAGAGAAAAGAGGGAACACGCGCGGCCAACACGCCCACCGGGCTTGGT
>NW_007726263.1:505879-542974 GCF_000696425.1 Galeopterus variegatus | reverse complement strand
AACCGGCACTCGGAGCACAGCCAGAGGCTCTCGGAAGCCCGGCGGCGTGCGGGAGCGGGGACTAGGTAATGCCGCGCCCGGCCCCGACGCGGCAGCGGGACAGCCCCTCCCCGGGCGCAGCTGGAGTGGGGAGCTGTGCGCGGCCCGGGGGAGGGGTGCAGAGAAGCTGGATGCTCACCGGTGGCGGGGGTAGCGGGAGGAGACCCCGTCCTTTGCTCCTTTAGCCTTTTAGTGCGGCTTAATAATGGGGCGGGAAGGGGGAAGGTGGGCGTGGGCATTTTTACCCGCTCCAGCCCCCGCCGTTGTTCTTGGAACTGCCTGGGCAGGGTCTTCAGTAGCCACGGTATCCCAGTGCCACTGCCAGCGGGGTCTCGTCTCCGCATCAACTTAATTTTCTCTTTCTTGGAGGAAGGGAGCGTTCGAAATGTTCATAGTAAAAATGGCAACTGTATCTTTAAGCTTAGGGATATCCTGATAGTGGACCTGATTTGGCCAAATCCGAACTTCTTCAAGGGTGAGAAGCGCACCTTGGCTCTAATTGCCGGGTGACAGTGGACTGGGGGCCGTTCTGGGATTGGAGTCCCCAGATTTCGATCCTAGGCCTGCTCATGCCAAGTGGCTTTCTGCCATGTCGCCGCTAGAAGCTGAGTCAGGTTTCTGTAACTTGGTTCTGTATGTGAGGAAGTTTGACGTGGCAAACTAGGTTGCATGAGGAAGCAGATTCCTCGCAGGGCCAGTCAGGAGCTTCCTGCTCTTTGGGGTGAGCATCTCTGCCTTTCTTTTCTGTCGCTCAGCAACAGGCTGCCGCTTAGGGGTGTGCGTGCTGCTGACTTCCTAAATGTGCTTGGTTGGATGAGCTGGACCAAAGCTCAGGCTGCCACGTCTCTGTCTGCTAAGTGGGAGGAGGGAATAAGTGTTGTCAGGAACAAAGTGGACCAGAGGCCTCTGCTCGCCTCTCGCTTCTTTTTAGTTCTCCTGTCCAAGGAGCAGAAAATGATCTTACAATACTTTTACTCCGTCACTTTTATTTTGGAAACTTGTAGTTTAATATAATAAACCAAATCAAAAAGTTTAGGCTTCACATTTTAAATTGGAAATGACGTTTCCTGAATATGGACAGATTCTAAGTCAGCAGGTAGTAACAATCTTCTACCTTCAAAGGCAGCAAATAAAAGAACAAAAGGAAGAATATGCCTGTGCTGGGTGAAGAAACTGGAGAGAAATTGTAATTATTGTTTTATATCTGGAAAGGCTTTTGGAGGCTTCATTTTCTAAAAGAGGGAATAGAGGCCCAGAGAGGTTTTTCAGCTTATTCCATGTCACACAGCTAAATATTGGCAGATAGGGAACGAAAACTCACTTCTCATGCTAGGATTTAGAGCATTTTCTATCTTGTTATAAAATGTTTTTTGAAAATAGTCAGTCCTATGAACTGTCTCTTATTTTGTGAAAACCTGGAAAAAATGGAAAATTTAAAGCAAACTGATGTTTGGGTTCTGAGTAGAATCAAGATGGTTCTGTTATATTTGTGAATGTGTCTGCCTACACACATATGAAATTATGCTTTTTTTCTTAGGTCCTTAAATATAGGTGCATATGTTTGTAGAGCTGTGATATCGCTTAGATCAGAAAGAAATTCTGTCATCTTTGAGAAACCACTGACAACTCTCAAATGGTTGTAGTTGCCACCTGGCTTCGTCTAATTATGACTTATACAATAAATCTGTTATCAACTTTATCTTCTATATATGTTGGGCTATGATTACTCTTTGTCCTAGCTACTAGATTAAAATTGCTAATTCGAAGAGCACTAGAAAGACACAAGTCATAAAACATCTGATTGTAGCCTACTGACAGTTGCGGTCAGTCAATTGAATGGCATGGTGTGCTTTGTTCTGAGATGTGGCCATGGAAACCAAAAGCACAAAATAGTAGGATTACTTATCAGAGACTACCTGAGAAACACTTCGGGGTTCCAGTGAAAAAGTGTTTGGCAGTTGTTATTCAGATTTCATGCCTGAGAATTTGCCCAGAACTATGGAAGTGATTTACTGTGTTCCAAAGAGCCTTTTTAGGGGATAATGATATGAAGATGTCTCATGTATGTGATAATTGTACTTTTCCTCAAACCATCAGAAGTACTTATTAACAGTGTTTATATTTTTAATAGCATTAAGTGACTAAAACCCTCTTCTTGACATGTTTTTTGTTTTTCTGTTGCAGGGTTATTTTGTAGAACTGTCCTTTGGAATGATATTTTCATAATGAGTCAACAAGGTTATGTGGCTACACCCCCCTATTCTCAGTCCCAGCCTGGAATAGGCTTTTCGCCACCTCATTACGGGCACTATGGGGATCCGTCACATGCAGCTTCTCTCCCAGGTAAAGTGCATTATTTTGACATGTACCTGATTATTCGCTACTCAGGCTGAGAAATATAAGATATTCTGAAAGAGGAGCTTTGAAAGCACTGATTGGTCATTGTATGATACAATGGCTTGATATTATAGGATCATTTGGAGAAGGCTCTCATAGCAGAAACCTGTATCAGCAGTTTGGTTATTGCGTGGAATACAAGTTTGGTTTTTGAATATAGACTAAAACAAAAAAAGCTTTCCTCAATGTTTTATGTTTACTGTTAAACTTGTTCTTGCTGTTAATTAGTGGTGTGAGGTTATTATAAACACTCAATAAAAAATGAATTTTATATATATATATATATATGCACTAAGGTGGTTTGGATAATAATGTTATAAAATCAATTTCGATACTGGAAAAGTACTGTTAGATTTGCATACTAAAGGTTATGCACTGGTAATAATAACAAGAAAAATGTGACCTTTTCTTGAAATCATTATTGAACAATATTGGTTGCTTTAAAATATAGCATCTAGCAGAGAATCTTGGCTTTAGGGGCAGAGGTGGGTAAAAGAGGAGTAATGAAGTGGGACTGACAAATATCCTTCTGATGACAGTTGACACCATGAGGCCGACTGACTCCTTTTTATCAAAGGGAGGGACCAAGCTTCAGGAGACAGGGATGAAGCTAATAATAGCTCTTTTCAGATCTGATGGTCCCAAATTCCCTGAAAATATTTGGGTGAGACAGTTCCTAGGCTCCTGAGAGAATACTGGGGAATTCAACTCAAATCCACACAATGGGTGTATCACTATATATAAATGCTGAGGAGGAATAAACCACCAGACAGAGAGAAACTGGAGAAAGATGGGTTAATGGTTTCTGTAGGATCCAGAAAGGCAAGATTATTGATGTTATGGGGAGGATTGGTCCTAGACAAATGATAAATCATTTATGTATAATGACAATCCATTGTGGAAATGGGCCATATATAAATCAATGAGTAACTCCTAGGGCTCACTGGGACTAGCTCATATATCTAGATCCTGGCTGCACTGAGTAGCATGTACAGAGGACAGTCAGCAAGGGCTGAGGAAAGCTTTGCAGGGAGGCTTGATGTTAGTGACCATATGCAGTTTGCTGTAGAAGATGCTCCGAAATTATGAATTTCCTTTGGAAAGTCAGTCTTATGATTTAGTCTCCTCCAAATTTTTAAAGACCTTCAGGTGAGGCATTCCTCTTCTTGTTCAGGACCAATCCTCCCCATCATTTATAATCTTGCCTCTTCGGATCCTGTAGGAACCATTAACCTATCTTTTTTCAGTTTCTGTTTGTGGTTCATTCATCCTCAGCATTTATACATAATGATAATTATAAATTATTCTTTTTTTGCGTGCCTACCACATATCAAAAACTGGTCCTAAAGCTTTATGTGTATGATCTTATTTAATCCTCCTACAATGCTCTGCAGTAGGTTATTAGCCCTCTTTTGCAGCTAAGAAAACTGAATGTCTGAAATAATATGACTTGTCCAAGGTCACAGAGTTGGCATGTAGTCGAGCCAGGATTCATACCTGGGTCCCTCAAGAAAGCAAACAACACTCTCATACACACCCAAGTATAACACTCAGAATAATTCACCCTTCCTTCCTCTCTTCACAGCCATCTTCTCAAGAAAGTACTCACCCTATTCAGAGACCCTCTGCCTTTACTTTTCTTTCCCTCCATGGGTCACCCCACCCAACCTTCCACCTCTCTCACCAGGGTCAGTGGTGTCCTCCTATTATTACTGATTGCAGTAGACCCTGACCTGTCTGTCCTCTTTTGTATTTGACGCTGTTTACTGCTCTCATTTTTACAAAATTCTGTTGTCCTTTGGTTTCAATGACACTATCCTTTTGTTGCTTTCCTTGGTTGCTTTCTGGATCTCTTTCTTTCTTTCTTTTTTTTTTTCCTTTTTGTCTTTTTTTCATGTCCGGCAATGGATCGCAACCCTCAGTGTCGCGCCCGTACCGGACCGGGACTGGCAACGGGATCGCAACCCTCGGTGCTGCGCCCACACCCCGCTCAGCCAGTGAGCGGGAACCGGTCTGTATGTGGGATCCGAACCCTTGGCGGGAGCGCCGCCGCGCTCCCAAGCGGTGCACTCTAGCAGTGCGCCACCGGGCCGGCCCTCTTTCTGGATCTCTTTCAAATGAGCCTTCCTTCTTCTGTATGACCCTTAAGTGCTGCTGTTTCTCCCTGTGTTCTATCTTCACCTCTATTCTCCCACTCTAGATTTTTCCCCGAGCTGTCATCATTCCACATGAAACGCTTGTCTCTGAGATCTATTTCTGCAGCCCAGATGTCTCTCCTAAGCTCCAGACCCATATTTCCAATTACCCACCTGTTTACTTAGGCACATCAAACTCATCATGTCCAAAAAAATTCAGTATTCTCTCATAAAAACCTATTTTTTCTGGCATTCCATATCTCATTCACTTGCATTGTTTATTTAGTGATCCCCATCAGAAACTTTCACTGTTTAAAGAAAATTCTCTCCCTTTTGCCTTCCTTAATCTGATTGGTCTCCTGCATCCTTTTGGAGTAAATAATCGTAGGCATCTTTCCTACCTGCTTCCTCCTTTCTGTCTCCTGTCACTCTTCTGTTCAAGCCCTCCATCTCTCGTCTGGCTTACTAAAATGGTCTCTTAACTATTATCTCTCGTTCTAATAATGCCTTTCTCCAAAAGGCACTCAAGCCAGAGATTTCTTTCATAGCATGTAAATCTAATTTGGACTTCTCTTTTTTTAAAAAAAATTTAACAATTTCTCGGGCCGGCCCGGTGGCGCACTGCTACAGTGCGCCGCTTGGGAAGTGCGGTGGCGCTCCCGCCGAGGGTTCGGATCCCACATACAGACCGGTTCCCGCTCACTGGCTGAGCGAGGTGCGGGTGCAGCACCGAGGTTTGCGATCCCGTTGCCGGTCCCTGGTCCGGTACGGGCGTGACACTGAGGGTTGCGATCCGTTGCCGGACACGAAAAAAAGACAAAAAGGAAAAAAAAAAAAATTTAACAATTTCTTTATTGATCATTGGGGTTCTTTCAGTTTTTTTCACTATTACAAATGACATTGTATGAACTCTTCTGCTTTTTTCAAAAATAAACATTGTTTTTTAAAACAGTTTCAGAATTGCAGAAAAATTGTGAAGATACCACAGAGAATTCTGATATAACAGATATTGTTGTTTCCTCTGTTATCAACGTCTTACATTAGTATGGTAAATTTGTTATAATTAATAAATAAATATTGAGATATTATTTTTTACTAAAGTTCATAATTTATTCAGATTTCCTTAGAGTTTTTTTTATTGAAACATAATTGTACATATCTGTGGGGCATTGTATTGAATACCAATACCTGTGTACAATATGTAATGCTCAAATCAGGATAATTAGTATATTCAGCATTACACAATGGATAATTTTTTGTGGCCTTTTACCAATTTCTCACTAATCCTCCCTCTCTCTCCCCCTCTCCCACCTCTGGTGGGCTCAGTTCCGTTCTTTCCTTTGAAAATTCAACGTATTATTATGGTTGTTGTATCTTTCTTTCTTTTTTATTTTTTAGCTCCCACTTATGAGTGAGGTTATATGGTATTTCTGTTTCTGTGCCTGGCTCATTTTACTTAAGGTAATTTTCTCTAAGTTCATCCATGTTGCTGTGAAAGGCAGAATTTTATTCTTTTTTATGGCAGATTACTATTACACTGTGTATGTATATCTCATTTTCCTTATCCAGTCACCCATTGATGGACATTTAGGTTGTTTCCAACTCTTGGCTATTGTAAATAGAGCTGAGATAAACACAGGAGTGCAGGTAACCCTTCAACACGATGATTTCCATTTCTTTGGGTATATACTGCTGTAGATTGGGTGCACCCCCCAACCTCACTGAGACTTAATCCCCACTGTTAACTGTTGAGGGTAGGAAATCCTATTATGGTAATTGAAAGGTGGGCCCTTGAAGAGGTGATTAGATTGTAGGACCATGCATGCCTCAGTGAATGGGTTAATAGTGGTGGTCAGGGGCTTGGTTCTGGGGGCCTGAGAAGAAGAGCATATGAAAGGTTATTCTCTCTCTGCTCCATTTTTTGCCATGTGAGATCCCTGGGTCACTGTTGCCACCACCAAGAGATCCTTGCCAGATGTGTTCCCTGGACTTTGGACTTCCTAGCCTCTGAGACTATAAGCAATAAATTTCATTTTCTTACAAATTACCCAGTTCCATGTATTTTGTTGTAAGCAACAGAAATGGACTAATACATATGTCCAGCAGTGGGATTGCTGGATCGCATGGCAGTTCTATCTGTAGTTGTTTGAGGAACCTCTATACTGTTTTCCCTAATGGCCTCTATAATGTTTTCAGTTTCACCAACAGCATAGAAGTGTTCCCTTTTCTCTGCATCCTTACCAGCGTTTGTTGTTCTCTGTCTTTTTGATAACAGCCAGTCTAACTGGCTGAGATGATATCTCAGTATGGTTTTGATTTGCACTTCCGTGATGTTTAGTGATGTTGAGCATTTTTTCATGTGTCTGTTGGCCATTTGTATATCTTAATTTTTTTTTTTTTTCCTTTTTGTCTTTTTTCGTGTCCGGCAACGGGCCGCAACCCTCAGTGTCGTGCCCGCACCAGACCGGGACCGGCAACGGGATCGCAAACCTCGGTGCTGCACCCGCACCTCGCTCAGCCAGTGAGCGGGAACCGGTCTGTATGTGGGATCCGAACCCTCGGCGGGAGCGCCGCCGTGCTCCCAAGTGGCGCACTGTAGCAGTGCGCCACCAGGCCGGCTCTGTATATCTTAATTTGAACTTTCCTTTGCTTAAAACCTTTTATGGCTTCTCATTGCCCCTATTTTATATATACATAAATATATATATGTATAGTTTTATATGTATTTACATATATTGTTTTATATATAGTTTTATCATTATTATAATATAATTAATATAATGTATTTATATCATAATTATTATGTAATATATAATAATATAATAATATATATTATTTTTATATATTATATATATATATATATATATATATTTATTTTGGTGGCTGGCCAGTACAGGGATCTGAATCCTTGGTCTTGGTGTTACAACACCATTCTCTAACCAGTTGAGCTAACTGGCCATCCCCCTATTTTTATTTGAAGCTCTTTAGGCCTTCATTCTTTTACCCATTTTCTTTTTTTCAGTTCATCTGCCCCATTTCCATACCTGTTACTCCAATGATACTAAGTTACTGTCATTTGGAGGCTAGTTTTACTCGCTCTCTGATAGCACCCTACACTACCAGAAAATCAACCCAGGCTTTCAAGTTTTTCTCCTAACAGAGTTTATCACATTTCTCCTTCAGTCTAGTTCAAGTTTCGTGCTTGCAGACATTTCTGACCAAGCTTATTTATAAATTCTTTTTTTCCTTTTGTATTCTCCTAACACACAGGCCTCTATGTTATTTACCATACTGTGTTATGATAGATGTGGCTGGAGCAGAGAAGGCACTCAAAAAATGTTTTTTTTTAACAATTTTTTAAATTGACAAATAAATATTATATGTATCATGTACAACATGTTGTTTTGAAATATGTGTACATTGTAGAATAGCTAAACCAAGCTAATTATAAATGTTTATTCAGTGAATGAAGTGAATCACAAGCAGCGGCATTCATTAGCAAAGCACTCTGGTATTTACCAATATTTAAAAAAGCTGTCTTTGTTGGGTTAAATTCTTCATGCTTTAATTTATACCTCTTTCTCCTTATTCAATTCTCAGATGAATATACAGTCTATCATACTCTGTGTAAATATACCTTTCTGTAAATTATAGTGTTTTTGTTTAATTATGTAATGCTTTCACTAAATTATCCCAGCCTTTATTTTTCTGTGCTGAATAACCTTAGATAGCTTAATTTTCAGTCATTATGTGTCTTCTTGTCTAGTCTTTTGGTCATCCTTTTGTTGATTTTCTGACAGACACAGGCTACCTAGTTGTAGTTCCTTGCAGTATCTATTTACCGTAGATGTGGCCAGTGCTAACTCTTGCTTTGTATTTCTCACAGAACATATCTCCATTTATGCTTATTAATTGTGTTTTTGTAGTGCTAGTGCTATGCAGTAATAAATTACACAGATTTATTGAGCAAGGAAAATACTTGTGATGATATAACAAATAAAATAAACATAATCTGAATCTTTATAGTACTTATTTAGTGGGAAATACATTAAGTAAATTGACAATTACAATTCACTATCATAAAGGAAGCGGAGGGTGGTATGGAAGCATGCAGCAGGGGCAGCTAATCAAGACAGAGGTGAAGGGAACCTTCCCAAAAGGAATGATGTGAAAGGTGAATGAGAGTTGCTAGGTTGAAGGGCAACTTGCTGGGGTTGGAGAGGTGGCACTTTCGAGGACCTGCAAGACATTCAGCATGGCTGGGGTGTAGACTGTGAGCAGTGACAGATTTTCCTGGAGTGGAAAGTGGGACCATCTTAAGGAATTTAGACTTTATTTTAGGGGTGGTAGGGTGCCACTAAAGTGTTAAACTGGGAAGGGTCACAATCCAATGTGCATTTTAGAAAGAGCTAAACTGCCCTGTAGAAATCTTGGAGAAAGAATTGGGTCTGGGCATACTGCTCTCTGGAGCAGGGTTTCTCAACCTCTGCACCATTGACATTTGGGGCGAGCTAACTCTTTTGTGTGTGTGTGTGTGTGTGTGTGTGTTGTGGGGGCGGTGCTGTCCTGTGCATTGTAGAATGTTCAGCAGATCCTTGGCCCCTACTTACTAAATATCAGTCAGGAGTACCCCTCTCCCACATGGCAACCAAACATTTCCCAGACATTGCCAAACATCCTTTCAGGGGCAATATCACCCCGGGTTGAGGACCATTCGTCTGGAAGCTGAGAGGCAAGAAGTGATAATGTACTGGAACTAGGCCAGGGGCAGTGGGGGTGGTGGTAAGGTACCTAATACCTTATGTGGAGCTTATGTAGGTATACCACCCAGCATGGCTTCAGGCCATATAATGGGGAGCTTATCTTTGTTTATTTTAGATAACCCCCACACACACACACACACAAGTGGTTTTTAATTTTGGTTTTAGTTTATCAGATCCAGGGCCAAATTCAAAGAATTTCTGTGGTGGTGTTTTGGTCAGGGTTCCTTTGCTGATAACAGAATCCCCTCCAGTAGAAAAGGGATTTGTTAAAGGGTGTCAGGAAGTAAACAGAATAGTAGAGAAAGGTGTAGAACCAGACTTAGGACTGTGTTGTCCATAGACATGCACACCCCACACAGGACCATTCCACCAGAAGTCACCACTTTTCTACCCCAGAAGAGCCATCTCTGCTGCCAGGCTGGCCTGAGTCTCCCAGAGATGTGTTGCTTTGCCTAATTTAGAGCACACAGCAACCCAAGTTTGAAGAAAGTCTAGTAAATGGAGTTTCAGCCTTTCCAGCTCAGGACCATACAGAAAGACAAGTCAGAAAGGGCTTGGAATTGGTGTTGAGTAAACTAGTCTATAGTATCTGCCACTGTATTAAGCACCAATTTGTGATTTTAGGTATTTTTCTTTTGGCATAAGCACAGTTAGTTCATTCTGACTGTGTGGTGTTCCTTTCCTATTAAAATCCTCATACCGGTCTATAAAGAACCTGATTCTCTTTGTGTCTGATCATTTTTGAAAATGCCAATAATGTGGTTGGGGAAGACTATGACTTTGCAGATAACAATGATACTGATTTCCCTTTGCCCTGGGGATGGTCCAAATGGCATGTAGGACTTTGCATTCTGACCCTGACCAACCTGGACAACTCCACTCTGGCCTTCCCCCCACAATCTCCCCACACTGAACCTTTTGCCAGGCTCTGATCATTCCATTTTCTCTCATGCCTTTGTTCAAGCTTTGTTTTCTAACTGAGATCCCTTATCTTGTCTTCTATACTAAGAAAACTCTTGCTTGTCCTTCAAGATTCAGCTCCAGCAGTCCTTCCTCTTTGAACTCTTCTTGATTCTCGCAGGAAGAATTAGGTAGTCCCTCTGCATATTGTAACTCATCATCTGGCATTGTAATTATTTGTTTACATGGCTGTCTTTTTCATAAGTGCCTCAAAGACATGTTAAATGAATGCTGGATAAGAATGAATTTGAATGATCGCTATAGAGTTGATTTCCAAAAATAAAAGGGAGAACACATTTTAGTAAGATTGGTTTATAACGGAAATGCTTGTGTGTATCAGAACTGTTCCTCAATTCTCTACACATATATATGAGGGTTATTGATGAAAATTGGTATTAACTTACTTAAAAAACAAGAATATCTTTGGCTTCTTGTAGTGCATGTAATTATTTAAGTTGAAAATATTTTAGTGCTACCGTTGTGGGTTTTCTACTTTTGTCTGAAATAATGTTTTAAAAATTAAAATAAAAGTGTGCATGTAATTATGTTTTGTTAGAAACATCCTTGAAAAAAGGAAAGCAGGGTGTATGGCTGGGGAGAGGGAACAATCGTTCTGGATGCTGTCATACCTGTTCCCTTGTTTAATTTTCAGAACAATCATTGGAGATAGGGGACATTAAGGCACTGACAGATAAAGTGTCTTGTCAGAATCGCAGCTATTAAATGGTAGGGAAGAAATTCAAACCAAGTCTGTATGACTGCAAGTCTCATGCTTTTCTAACTTTGCTGGGTTTGGGGTTTAGAACTTCATATAAAAATGTAGTGTTATAAGAACAATATTTATCAAAAATGGTGGTATATGAAAAATTGCTAAATAAAACTCTGACTGTAGCGTTAATATAAAAAATTTCTTCAGTTTAAAGAATCCAGTTTTGGGGCCGCCCGGTGGCGCACTGGATAGTGCGCCGCTTGGGAAGCGCGGCAGCGCTCCCTGTTAATATAAAAAATTTCTTCAGTTTAAAGAATCCAGTTTTAAGAGAAGAAACCTTCGTAAAAGTGTCTATAATATTATTTATGAAAACTACCACTTCACTGGTTCCAGGTCATTCTAGATTACCTGAGCATCTGAAGGCACCCTCTTGAAAGTATTATGATAACAATATAAGAAACTCCTCCTGGGTGACTGCAAGTCCTCCAGTCAGTTCCCTTCTATCTGAGGGAATTCACTGTCTGGTGAAAGTGAACAGAGGAAAGGAGATGTCAGTATGAAATACCATCACAAGGTCAGATGGAGGAGTACACATCAGGCAGCTATAGGTGGTCATCCATGACCGTGCCAGAGGGCAAGTTAGGGTCAAAAGTAAATTGGACGGGCTGGAGCAAAAACAAGCAGCATGGAAGTGGAGAGAGCATATGGCAGAACTGTATTTTTTCTTTTTTTCTTTTAAGAAGCTAGAAAGGGTCTCACAGCTAATCTAGTCTAAACCTTTAATTTTGGAGTGAGGAAACTGAGGTGCTCAAAGGTAAGCTTCTTGCCTAGGGCCATACAACTACTGGTAGGTGGCCAGATGGGGCCTTGAACTTGTCTAACCCAAGCCCAGTGGTTTTTCTCCTCTGACAATTTCTTAAAAAGAAAGGAGAAAAATATCTGAAAATAGTTCTAAGAGAAACCTTTGAACGTGTCTATTTGAGAAGAGCTGCTTATAAATGAAAACACAGTCACTGCCAGGAGCATCAATTGATTGCAGTGATCCCGTACTTTGTATGAGCAAGCGTGATGACTGGAGCAGTCCCCCAAGTGTTTATCACTTAACTATTTAGGATGCTGGAAAAAGTATTTAGCTCTGAAGGATATGCTCAGGATTTGTTGGAGAAACATTTGCTTTCCTCATGCTGTAACTCAAAGGCATTTTCAATGGTCTTTTTCCCCCCCCCGTAGTTGAGTTAGGATGCTCTACCATGCTTCTTACTGTTTTCAAAGTATTATTTTCAGATATCCAACTGACATTTTTCATTGTGCATTCTAGTATTTGTGTGTTAGTGTGTTTTAGGTGCATGTACTGTATGCAAAGATTATTTCTCCTGGTTTAGTTTCTGTTTAATGTTAAAATGATTTCTTTTTCTTTTGTGCTCTTTTATCGTTATGAAAGCCAAATAACTATGCCAGAGCCATGTAATGGTTAAAGCAAGTTTGAAGGAGATGTTGTCTTGCCCCATTTTCCTCCCTCCTCTTCCACCTAGTTTCCATTTTGAACCTGGTGTCTTTGCTTCATCTCTCTTTGCACTTTAATATGCATTTAAATTCATACCCTTCTCTTGCAGGGATGATAAAGCCAGCAGGGCCCTTGGGGACCACTGCTCCTGGGGTGATGTTGCCTCCAGGTCCTCCACCTCCTGGACCCCATCAGTTTGGCCAAAACGGAGTGCATGCCTCAGGTCACCCTCCGCAAAGGTGAGCTAGGTAGATCCCAACCATCACTTGTATATACTACTGAAATTGTTTCAGACATACCTTCTACACTTGCATGTTTATTGGTTGAAAGTTTGACCTCTTGATAATGTTCACATCCTTGAAAAGATCTACTGGAAAGCTGTCTTAGGAAACAAAGCATTTAGAAAAGTTAGGAGGGAAAAAAACAACATTAGTATGTATTTTAAAGTGTATCAAAAATTACTTGTGTCAACACAAAACATTTATTTTAGAATTTTGTATTAATCTCTGATTCCTTCAGATGCCTATAGCCTGTATTCTTCAATAAAATTTTAAATCACTCTATTGGGTTATTCACAGAACTGAGCTCAGTACCAATAGGTGCTTAATAAATATTTTAAAATTAAATCTGATTGAGGCCAATAGTGAAGTCTATGAGTTTGATGTGGAAGGCACACAGATGCCACTGAGGGACTCTCAAAGGCAGAATATAGTAAAAACAACACGGGAAAGAAATCCTGTATTTGTGTTTATAATAAATTGAGGAAGGGAGAAGTTGGAAGGAGGCCTGGAGGAGCCAAGGTATGAGATGTATGTAGAGCCTGCAGCCCACTGGGGACTGTTAACTCTGGGAAGGGAGCCAGCATCACACCTTCCCTGTTGGAAACCCCATCATTGTTTGAGGTGTTGCTGTGGAGAACTATAGTGTCAGGCTTTAGGCAGTGTTTGCTTTGGAATTTCTCCAAGGATTGCCCAGAGGCTTTATTTCCCAAGTTGCTTTCCCAGGTTGTTAGGCTGGGGGTTGAGGGGTGGTGTGGAGGAGTAACCCCTAAGTGTGAGTCTGGACCCTGCTAATGGTGAAGCCATTTACTTACCCTTTCAAGGAGCCCGTAGCCCTTAATAGCAGGAAAACTCCCTCTGGGATGTTCATCATCATTGGGTTAATTCTCCTGCAGGGCATTTGTGAGTTTGACCCTTCGTGGCTCTTGTTGCCGTGGTAACATTTGCCATTGAAATGGTAGCTGTGGGATGCAGAGGGAAAGTTAATGCAGGAAACAGCGATGAGTCTAATTTGGTTTGAGTGTGGAGCAAGAAGTCAAAGGGCCTTAGTCGGGACCTGACCCTCGTGCCCTTGATCTCAAAAGTGTGATGGAAGGGGTGAGAAGAGAACAGCAAACAGCCTGAGAACCAAGACACTCTTCTGGTTCAAGCCATTAACTAACTGTGGATGCTAGTGAAGTTCCTTGGCCTCACCAGGGCCTCATTTTCCTCATATATAAAATGAGGAAACAGAATTCTAACTCCAGAAGTAAGGTGAGAAAGTCTGGAAAAATCCATCATTCTGAACTTCCAGGCATCTCAGATGTTTTTAAAAAAGAAATGCAAAGATTGAACAGCTGGTTTCAAGTTTAGAAAAGGATTTGGTCACTGGTATTAGCCTGAATTGGGTTGATCTTTTTTCGTTTGTTGTCATTTGTTTCACCTGAATCAGGTTGCTTAGGTGTAAGTAAATCATGGACTTTGCCATCAAGCAGCCCCTAGCTGTGTGCTTGTGAGCTCAGCACGGGGTCTGGCACAGTGAAGAGTATAGGCTGTAGATTCAGGACACACTTGCTAATCTTGGCCCAGGCAGATACTAGCTGGACAAGTTACTTAACCTCCATGTGCCTTGGTTTGCTCATGACAACTGTAACTGTAGTATGTGGTTGTGAGGATTTTGGTGATTAATGCATGCAGAGTACCTTGCTCAGTGCATGGTGCCCATGAAAAAACTCAATACATGTTAGTGATTATCAGTACCATTTCCATTGAATACAGAAAATCCACTGTCTGTAGCTTGTCCTTCCTTAGAGCTCAATCTAGTTGTTCATGACAGCTCAATTCAAGAATCTGCTTTTATTGTGATTCCCAGCAAAGCACCGACAGATTTTGCCACGTCTACTGCACTATTCATTTGCTACAACTTGAATACTAAATTGAAGGTTGGAAGTGGTTTAGAAAATGAAAAAGTCAGGGAAAAGTCTAGTGTTTCAGACTAAGCCTCCGTGGTTACCATGCTGCTTTTCCCTCATGGGGCACATTTCTGGGTATATAGTGCAATGCAAAGGGTAAAAGGCACAGTGACTGTGCAGGTGGATCACACCAGTCTGATGACAGGTGTTGTCAAAGAGCATAGAAGGTACATGACCTTTCTTTGTGGATTATAGCACTTTATCTTGTCATTTGTACTTAGAGGATCGATCAAAGAAATTTCTTAATTTTTACCATATCTAAACTATCAAATAAAAACAAGTTATAATTGAGTCATTATATTGATTCAAATTTTTAAAGTATTATTTTTGTTTTAAGAAACTGCTATTTCAAAGATAATATTCCATAAAATTTAAAAATCATACCATTAATTTGTCCTTTTTATCCTGGCTGAGGCCGAATAGATGTTTTAAATTTATAAGTGGTACTAAAGTTATCTACACAGGATTACTGCTGGGTAGAATTAACCTATTAAATGAAGTCTACAACCTAAAAATCCATTCTTTTAATTATAAGGGAAAAAGTCACTTAGTCAGTTGTAAGTGATCTATTTTGACCAACAAATGGTGAATTGGAGGGTACATGGTATTCAGCCTCCAAAAACTGAAACTGATATGTGTAAATCTACTAAGAAACTGATTGCAATGGAAAAGGAGGGAGCACTAAAAATAAGAGAAATAGTTTTTTTTTTTTAAATTTGGAAAGCAATGATAGGATTTGGCAGAACTTTTATTTTCTCTACTGTGGGTATTTGAAATCCAGATTTCGTTTTAATCTAATATTGAAAAATTTGGCACCTTATCTCCACATACTAACAAACTTCAGTATACGTCTCATTTCTTGAGAAATTTATTGCAGACTTCAAAATGGGAGGTGTTTGAAGTTGAACAGGCCACAGACAACTGAGTCAATGCTACAGAGGTTTAGGAATAAATTGAGGCCAAATTTTCATGTTAATCATCTGGTAATAATTCTTTATTGACTGTTCTTTTTGAGGTGAATCTGCCCTTTTCTGACATTTGATGAAAAAGTAAATTAAAATCTATAATTGGATGTTTCTCAGTCCAGAAACTTGTTAAATGAAGGCAGTCAACATGAGAAATATTTAACTGTGTATGGTTTTTAATTTTAATCACATTCTATTTCTTGCAGAGAAAGGGATTATTTCATTCCATCTGCTCATTTTTACAATGTGAAAGCTGACAGCAACAGAGGTTAGGTGGTTTGCTTATGGTCTCTAGGATAGGATTCTCACCCAGACTATAACACCCACATGCTGTGTGACGTTAGATAATCTAAGTTACTAAAGTGATGAAATTGAAAAACATTAAACCAATTTGTATGTTTAAAAGTTCTGTTAACCTCTTCTCCCTTTTGTATGCGAGGATTTTTGTTAGCCATTTAATACTATTTTGTTTTTATTTTTAACTTAATAATACTACTTTTAAAAACTGAATCTGTTTAAGACTTACAGTGTTTATGTTGGTCAGAAAGAAATAATTTATTTGTGAATTTCTGAAGCCTAACTCCCAGGATATATGTTAAGCACTCAATGATAAGTAGGTGTTTGTGGGTTGATAGTAATAGCTGATGGTTGTACTTACCCTCATTCTGTATTTTAAATCTTTAGCCTTTTGTTAAGTTAAAAAAATACTTGGAGCTGCTTATGTCGTAATTTCTATCCGAAATATATTTTGTCCTACCTGTATTGTCTATATAAAAAATGATTCACAAAATTTTATATTTAAAAAATATCGTTAACATTTGTGAAAGATCTTTGAAAATATTTTGGGGGGCTTTTTCCACCCATTTAACTGTTGCTTCCCCAGTTCCTGCTTATCAGATCTAAACTCTGTAACCTTACCTCACTGCCTGCACTGATACACTCTTACAGTGCATGTGCATTCTGTCTGTGTGTAACTACTCCATATATCTATCTCCCATGACTGAGTTTTAAAAAAAAGACAAAAAGTATTATTTCTTGAAAAAAAGAAATGGTTTCTTCTTATGGAGCAATAGATTTTCAAAACAAAGACGATTCTTGAAATCATGTTTTAGTGACCACAACATATTTTAAATGTGTCCAGCAAGATTATATTTTTCCCTGTATTTTATGTGTGTCACCCCTAGGGTCATTAATGAATTAGAGACATAAAGACAAGTTTTACTGTGAAAAGTTAACTTTTGTATTTTCTGTTCTTACTTAGATTAGTCCAAAGATTATTTAAAGCAAAGAATGCTTAGTCTAACTGTGTTGGCCTTTTTAAAATTTTTGACAGGAGAGTAATTTGACCATTTTGCTTACCAGTATTTTGGGGTTCCAGTGTTATTCATTCTAACTTTATAACTATTTATAACCAATTTTCTGCTATAAAGTGGCTCGTACTTGTAAGTTACATAGAGAAAATATTTTGATCGTTCACCATTTAACTCAAAGTGTGGGACATCATTATTCTGGAAATATGCTTAATATTATACAGAGAATACTTTGAAGGTTAATTTTAAGTTTTGTTTTTAATAATTATTCAAATGTATGGAGAACATGACAAGATAAAATTACTGTGAGTTTTGGAAAGTGTACTTAAGAACTGGGAAAAAACTGGTTCCAGTGTTGTCACAAATAAGTTGTGGGACTTAAGGCAGGCCACTGGCCTCTCTCAGGCTCTGTTTGTAACCTCTCAAGTGGTAGTAGGGGATAGAAGGCAAGATGTGGGCCACTAATTTACAGAGAAAGTGAAACAGAGTGTACTATCTGAGAAAATGTAATTTTATTCAAAATTTAAAAGTGATAAGAAAATAATTTATTAAGTAACTCTAAGGTAGGCCTTAACTTCATTTGGCAGATTAACCATAATAGGAACATTGTTCAGATCGTGGACATTGTTAATGCAAAACAAGGAAAAATAAACATAGAGTAAGTTCAAGTTAAGTAAAAGGTAAAGCATGATGAAAGTTTAACATTTAAAAAAGTGAGCAATTCAAAAATTTCTTACTGAGTTCACTTTCAAGTACTGTTTTGCAGGGAATGTCACATCAAATTATAGTGCAGTTGCTGTTTTGTTTTAAAAGCTGGGTAGAATATAAGCAGAATAATCAAAAAGATAAAACCACAAAGCATTTAGTTTTCTTGATTTCTGTTCCATCGATCATTAACTTTAGTATAGATATGGCTGTGATGGGCTCAGCTTCCCAAACCGATTTCCAAAGCTAGTTCTGTGTTCACGTTAGGAATTTTTTTGCTACCTTGACATGTTTAGCCTGTGAGCCTAGATGTGGGATGATGCTATATGATTCATTTTGATCTCATGTAAAACTTAATTAAAGATTTATCATACAATATCAGTCACTTTCCTAGTGCCCATTAGACGGGCTTATTCAATTTTACAAGTTGTTGGTAATTTATTGTATGTCATTTGCTTGTGAGACTCCATGATATTATTAAACACCCTTTTTTTCCTCTTTCAGATTTCCAGGGCCTCCACCTGTCAACAGTGTGGCACCCTCTTATGCACCATATGAGCCCTCTACACAGTCGTCTTATTCAAGTCTTGCATCCACTTCATCCATCACCCAACTGGGCCATCAGCTTAGTGCTATGCAAGTCAACAGCTATGGTAATGGTTTCATTATTAGTGTTCATTGCCTTGTGTTGTGATTATTTTTTAATGAGAAAGGCTTTCTTTATTTTTAAACTAGATATAACTATAATATGCCATACTGAAGTAGAATTTGCACTTTTTTTTGTAAATCATCTATATCATGTATGGCTATAATTAATTTTTTTTTTCTGATTATGCTGCCACTTATTTCAAGATAGTTGAAGGACCCTCAGAATACCTTAGTTCAATGGTAGAACAATAAAAAACAAAAATGCCGACTTCACAAATAAATATTAGAACAGTGAAATTATTTTAAGAAGTGTGAGGGTAGTTTTAACCTTGTTTTGTTATTGTGGGGCCTCCAAATCAGAATTGTAATACTCATTGTATCATGGTGCATTTAAATTCTGTATTTAGATCATGGGAAGAATGGAAGCTCAGTTGTCAAGAGGCAGAAAAGTGAAGAACAGGAGAGAAAGGAGTTATACTATTGAGATTTACATCAATAAAAATGTTGTATATTCTAGGAGCCATAGAAATCTCCACTAAAACAACAGCATAGTCAGCCATTTATCTCAATGAAGAATGTTTCCTTATTACCTAAAATTGGGTTTTTAAAAGTATCAGTAAAAACCCCTCAGAATATTTTCTATCTTTGACTGATTTCAAAATGGATAAGTCTCCAAAGAATCAACTCAATTTTACATAATGAGAGAAAGGAAAACAATCTGGTTTTACAGCTATTTCCAATATAATTGAAAAGCATGTTCGTAGCCCATCCCTTCTCTCGGGTTATTTCTACCATTTGATCAAGTCAAGCACAGGATGCAAATAATTTATCAAATGTGTAAGATACCTGAACAATGCTTTTTAGGTAATAACATTTTCTTCTATATGATTTTCTAGATTTTCTACCAGTTACGGATACCTTACATAATGCGTGTATCATGTAAAGTTAATGCAACTGAGTTAAAATTTTTCATAATAGTTTTCTCACTAAAATTATGAATATTGCTTTTACTCTTTTAAAAATTTCCAGTTGTATAAAATGCCCCAATTAGCATTTGTATCACTTTCTGAGTGAAGATTTTAATTTGTGGCATTAAAAAAAATGTTATTTATAGGGGGCCCTCTTGCTTTATTTCAGGAAAAAAAGTGTCTTTGTCATGTACTTTGTAGAAGTCAGAGAGTTGAGAGTTGTGGCATTTAGGTGGGCTGGTCTTCTTTCTCCCACAGGTTCAGGCATGGCTCCCCCCAGCCAGGGGCCCCCTGGCCTTCTGTCAGCGACATCCTTCCAGAGTCCTCCACAACCCCAGCAGCCGTCCGTTTTGCAGCCGGGATCTCAGGTTCTCCCACCACCAACCACCACATTAAACGGCCCTGGGGCCTCACCTTTGTCTCCACCAGCGCTCAGGCAGGATGGGCTCCCTGGGCCTGCTCCTGTGAATGCCCAGTACCAGCCTCCACCTCTTCCAGGCCAGACCCTGGGTACTGGATATCCTCCACAGCAGGGTAAGGCCGGCAGGGTGCAGAGGAAGACCCTGGGTTATCTAGGGGAGCCCTTAATTGGACATCTCCAGCTTTGTTTCTATGTTACTAGGTATCTGTCACTTGCTTTTATGGAATAATAAGTTTTGAATAATGTGAAAAGCCTAAAGAAAAGGGAAACCAAAGATATTCACCTTTGACTCCATGACTTATTTAATAAAATGAAAAATACAACATGCTTGACTGAATAGCATAATATTGTCAGTGAGTCTTACATATGGAATTTGGAATTATAGTCATTTCTTTTTAAATTTTTTCAAGCAGCCAACTATGGCCCCCAGGTGGTGGGCACGCAGCTTTCCTACCCAGGAGGCTTCCCAGGAGACCCTGCACAGATGGCTGGTCCGCCACAGCCCCAGAAGAAGGTGGATCTTGACTCTGTCCCCGGCCCAGTAAGTGCTCTTTTCAATCCCATGGTCTCCCTCACAGAGGACCATTCTTCATTACGGTTGTCAGAAACTCTTCTGTTTGTTAGCATTTATCCTATCCTTTATCATAGAAGTTAGGAGATAGTCATCACATAGAGAAGGCTTCCTTCCTTATATGTATGTATGGGGGAGGCATAGTAGGGGTCTCCATGAGAGAACAACTATGTAAAGGATTTTTTTGTGTCATGTAAACATGGCAATGTCTACTGATGTTTATTTTGACATATATTGCAGTATCTATTGCTGTTTAATGAGTAATTAGCAGTAGGAATATATCCTATATAAGCATGCTATTTTAAATAATGAAAGTACCCTTTTCAATAAGGGTGGAAGACCCATGGAGGATGAAAATATAAAGTATTTTACATTTTGCACATTAAAAAAACAAAATCGTTTTATGTAAATTTAGAACTATAACTTAACTCTTCTCCACCCAAGTGATTTTTTTTTAGAGGGTTATTTCTTAGTAACTGTATTAGTCAGCTTTACTAGGTTATTCTGCATAACAATCAGTCCCCACCTTTGCTTATAACTGCAAAGATTTATTTATCAGTTAGGTTGCATGTAGGCTGTAGCAGCTGCACATTGGCTTTAGATTCTGCTCCATGTGCCCTTGCCATTCCAGAATCCAGGGTGAAGGGGCACCCTCTATTGTGGACATGCTTTTCTTGTGGCAGGGAGAGAAAAGGAAGAAAGCTAGCCAAAATGTGCAATAGCTCTTAAAGCTTCCACTCAGATGTGGCACATGTCACAACCACTCATGTGCCCTTGGCTAAAGCAAATCATATGACAAAGCCCAGTGTCAATGGGGCAGGGATGACTACTCCTCCCTCAGGAGAAACTGCAAGTCCTATGGCAATGAGCACAGATGTAGAATCCTTTCAGAATGATAATGAGATTGACTACATCTAACTTTGGTCTTTGAATCGATTCTGTAAAGATGAGTAGAAAAGGTTAGAGACAAACTCAAGAGCACAAAGAGCTACTGTATTAGCAAAGTTTGCCATGTAACAAACCTACGACAAAACTTAGTTGCTGTATTAGTCTGTTTCTGTTGCTTATAACAAAATACACAGAACTGGGTGATTTATAAAGAAAACGAAATTTATTGCTTAGTTACAGAGGCTGGGAGGTCCAAAGTCCAGGGAACACATCCAATGAGGGTCTTGGTGGTGGTGACAGTGATGTCAGGATATCACTTTGTGAAAACGGTGGAACAGAGAGAGCAGATAGAGGGACAGACTCTTCATGCTCCCCTTTTAAAGCCCTAAGAAGCACAGTGAGGGTCTTGGTGGTGGTGACAGTGATGTCAGGATATCACTTTGTGAAAACGGTGGAGCAGAGAGAGCAGATAGAGGGACAGACTCTTCATGCTCCCCTTTTAAAGCCCTAAGAAGCACATCCCTGACCACCATTCACTAGGGCATGGTCGTACAACCTAATCACCTCTTCAGGGCCTCACCTTTCAATTATTATAATAGGATTTCCCACCCTCAACATTTAGCAGTTAACTGAGGGATTAAGCTTCAATGAGGTTGGGGGCATCCAATCTAGCTTAAAACCACTGTTCATGAATACTCATGAGTCAGTGGGTCCTCTGGGCAGTTCTGCCAATCTGGGCCAGGCTGGACTGATTTTGGCTGGGCTTGCTCATGGATCTTGGGTCAGCTGGAGGCTTGGCTGGAGCCTGGATGCTTTCCAGTGGTGTATTCGTTTTCTGTGGCTACTGTAACAAATTACTGCAAACTATGTGACTTAAAACAACGTAAATTTATTCTCTCACGGTTCTGGAAGTCAGAAATCCAAAATCAATGTGTTGGCACAGCTGTGCTTCCTCTGAAAGCTGTACAGGAGAATCTGTTTATTGGCTCTTTCAGTGTCTGGTCACATTCCGTGGCTTGTGGCCACATGACTCCAATCTCTGTTTCTGCAGTCACATTGCTTCCTCCTGGTCTTTGTGTCTTCTACTCTGGGTGTCTGTCTCAAAAATCCTCTGCCTCTCTTTGATAAGGATACATGTGATTCCATTTAGGGCCCACCCAGATCATCTAGGGTAAGCTCCTCCTTTCAAGATCCTTAATCAATTCTTTTGCTATATGAAATAATTTTTACAGGTTTCAGAGATTAGGACATTGACATATCTTTTTGGGGGCCACTATTCAGCCCACCATTGACAGCACTATTTATCTGTTGCCTGGGGATGACTGGACCATGTCAGGCAGGCTAGACTGGGTTTGTTCACATGATGGTGGCAGAGATCAAAGAGGGAAAGTAGGAGTGTGCAAGACCTCCTGAGGCCTGGGCTTGAAGCTGGCATATCATCACTTCTGCTGCATTCTCTTGGCCAGAGCAAATCACAAGACCACCCTTAATCAAGGAGTAGAAAAATAGCCTCCAGAAGACTATACAAGGGTACTTCAAAAAGTTCATGGAAAATTAGAATTAAAAGTTAATGCAAGTCTTTCTATCAACTTTTTGAAGTACCCTCATATTTATTTTTTTCAGTTTATCTCCTTCCATTATCTCCTGAACCTATTCCATGTTTGATTTCATCACCACAAACCTGCAGTACTGTGCTTGTCCAGGTTACCAGTGACTTCCCACTAGCAAATCCAATGGCCATTTCTCAGATCTCCCCTACTCGACCTGTTAGAGCAAACTGACACATCTGTTCACTCCATTCTCCTTGAAACACTTTTACATTTCACACCACCCATTCGTTTACATCTCTGCTTACCCCATTGGTGTCTCTTTCTTGTTTCCTTTGTTGGTTTCATCCCATCTCTGTGACCTAGTGTTAGAAGTATCCCAAGGCTTAGTCTTTGGACCTGTCCCTTTCTCCATCTAGGTCAACACTACTCAAAGTGTGCTCCTAGGACAGCACTATCAGCATTAGCTGGGAGTTTATCAGAAATTCATGGTCTCAGACCTCAGTCCAGACCTACTGAATCAGAATCTCTAGAGGTGGGGCCTGGGAATCTGTGTGTTTCAGCAAGTTGTCCAAATGATTCTTAGGCACACTACAGTTTGAGAACCACACGAGGTGATCCCGTCCATTCTTACGCTTTTAAATGAGAATGCAGATATTCCTAGTCAAGACCTTTCCCTGAAATCCAGATCCAAACCCATTCTGCCAGCTCACTAGGCCAAAAAACTTGGAGTCCTCATTGATTTTCTCTTTCTCGATCATTTCACATTTAGTTCTTCAGCTGATTCTATTGGTCTTACCCTATCTGCTTTTCCTGGTCCAAGCCTCTACCTTCTATCTACCAGGATTATTCTAAGAGCCTCCAAAGTGGTCTCCCTGCTCTTTCAGTCTGCACACAGCAGCCAGGATGGTCCATTCCAATTCTAAGTCAGATCATGTTATGGCTAAGGAAACCCACCAGTACTCCTCTAGTTAAAAATCAAAGTTCTTGCAACATCCTGCAAGACCCTCCATCATTTGCCAGCTCTGGCTCCCTGTACCCACAGACACACACCCACACACACACCCACACACATATACCACGCATCCACACACACCCACACACCCTCCCCACACCACACCCACACTCCACCACACACCACACCCACACCCCCACACACACCACACCCACACACCACACACACACACACACACACACACACACACACACACACACACACACACACACCTCTGTCCAGTCCTCTTACACGTCTTCTCCATTTCTTTGCTTCAGGTACATCAGCCTCCTTGTTATTCCTCAGACATGCCAAGCCTGCTCCTGCCTCAAGGCCTTTGCACTTGATATTTCCTCTGCTTAGATGCTCTTCCCCTGGATGTATGCAGGGCACGGCTCATGTCCTCATTTTCTTCATGTTCTCATTGCTCATCCCAGTCTCCCTGGCACCCCTGTCCATACCACTGCATAATGAATGAACAACAAAAGCAGTAAGCAGTAAATGCTGTAATTCATCCAAGACCCTTAAAATACCTACATACAAATCAGTCCAGTGTTTATTTTTATCTTAAAAGTAATGAAATAGCAATGCCAGATGGAGCCTGTTTATGTTCCTATTACCAAAGTACCATGTTTTTGCTAACTAAATAAATTCTTCCTTCTAGAAAGAAACATGAAAAATTATGTTTTTCTGAATTCCTGCTGTGCTCCAGTCCTGAGCCAGGTGCTTGTTACAACCCTTCTGGATGGTGGTTTTAGCTACATTTTGAAAGTGAGGAAACTGATGTCATCATCAAAACTCTTCCTCACTCCCTTTCTGCATCCCCAGGAGGATTATTCAGAAACTGAATGCTTCCTATTCTTTCCCTCACTGATCCAAAATTCAAATGATTCTGCTTGAAGCAGCCTTCCTTATGTGGCACACACATCTTATCCTTCCTGTATATTTATCTCAAGATAATAACTTTCTTTTTTTCCTCTCTTTGCTGATTCTATTTTAGGAACCCAGAATACTCTATTCATAGCAGATAAGTGTGAACATAATTCTAGTGGCACATCTTCTGAAAAAAAAAAAAAGAAATCTATGCCTTTTGAGGTGGCTTTTGACATTGTCAAGAATCACGGCTATTAAATCTAAACCCTTTTAAGTACCAAGTCACAGTCAAAATCTCTATTAAAATTTCTGTTTTTTGTTTTATCCCTAAGCCTGTTTTTCAAGAATACACATTTGAGGTAAATAAAAAAGGCATAGTATATTTTTAACAATTACTAGAACTGCTATAGTGTTTCCTACTCTTTTCTCTGTAGTATTCCAGCCAAGATGTGGATTAACTTGGAAATGTAATTATTACTTAAAACAATATTTCCTTGGAGACAGGGCTTTATAAGTTGCAAATGGTTTCCTACTCTTTTCTCTGTAGTATTCCAGCCAAGATGTGGATTAACTTAGAAATGTAATTATTACTTAAAACAATATTTCCTTGGAGACAGGGCTTTATAAGTTGCAAATGGATAATTTTAAAATAAAGTTTTTGGAAATGTTGTCTATTAAAGACTATTTATGTTCAATTATATAGGTTCAATATATTGGGCACACTATTATATTATCATGGCTTTTACCTCGCTTTCATATTTGGCTTTTGTTGGTTGAAATGATTGTAATAAATGCTGATAATATTAAAACTATTCTAATTTTGAATTAACCCGATTAACCTTGTGGTCGAAATATAGAATACAATTATAGCATTTTGATTTCATTGTTTGCTTCTTGTCTTGCCTTGGTAGCTTTTAGTCTCATCTGTGTCTTATAGTAATTATGTTTGGAACACATCCTGTATCCTTAATTTAGTAATAATTCAAGTCCTGTGAAATTAGGAAGACAGACATGTAGAAGTAATGGCAGGCTAAATCTATTGCCAACATTCTGTCAAACCAGTGATGTCAATACCAACTGGGGCCTGGATTCACTGGGATGAGAAGGAAGGATGGCGAAGGTTATGTTTCAGTTTGGTGGAGGCAGTTTTCATATTGTAAATGGTTCCTTAAGGAATATTAAAAACTACATGTACTTCAGAGTTTCTTATTGCAGTCTGGACACTCTTTGTGTTTCTTCCCTTTTGTTCTCTTCTTACCTCCCCTCCCCACTTTTTTCCCTCTTCATGTCTTTTCTTCAATGAAGAAACAAGTGAGGGACAGGAGAAGATAAAGGAGAAGACAGACAGTTATTAACATTCCTTCTTGTTTTCTTAACTCCGTACTGCTAGATTTAGCTCATAACTTTCATCCTTAGACAGTTATGAAAGAAAGACGTTTCTTTTTCTCTCTTATGTTCTTTATCAACAAATGTTTTCAGTAGAGAAATATAAGATGTTTCCAAGTTAGATGACAAAACTTGGGGACTTTTGCTCCTGTCTGCGTCTATACAATAGGCAAAAACATGTTGGAACACTTTATACTGTTTGTGTTGTATGTCACGAGGAGCCAGGGGTGTGGTGGGGGAAACTCAAAAGGCAAATTGGAGATCAAGAGGGATTTGAGGAGAAAAGTTAAGTCATATATTGTAAATCATTTCTTCTCAGTTTCATGATTTTTAGCTTTTTAGAGTTTTCTTTTAATTGCAAAAAGTGTGTACTCTAAACAGTCGTTTTCAATTTCTTTTTCTATCAGAATCTTTTTTTTTTTTTAATGCTTGCTAGTGTTCCCAATAAACAAGTTAGATAAAAATAAAGTTCTCTGAAAGGTCAGAGCTCAGAGAATTACAGAATAGAATTTGGAAACTACTGGTTTAAAATTGTGAAAGTAAACAAAGGTGGAAGAACTGAAGACATGGTAGGTTCTCAATGAGAATTTGATCTGAAATGAACTACAGGGATTTAAAAAATGCCTGCTTGTTTGTGTGTGAATAATGAGAGGGAGGGAAGAAAGGAGGGAGGGAAGAACGAGGGCACTCCTTTAATTGAATGTGGAGGAGTCTTAACTTGCTCTTGATTTCTTATTTATTAGATCCAAGTGATTGAGAATGATAGAGCCACCAGAGGAGGACAAGTTTATGCCACCAACACCAGAGGCCAGATCCCTCCCCTGGTTACTACAGATTGTGTGATACAAGACCAAGGTATTTATTTTCAATACTTTTGATTTAGGTTTTAAAATTTCTCAGCATTTTAAAAAATAAATACACTGACACTCTTCAATAATGTTATTAATGATGGGAAACCCCTTTATACCTGATAACAGACCAATTTGCTGTTAATTACTCAAGAACCAAGAAGGTACTGTCAGTGAATTCTGTTCTCTGCCTGTAGAAGTCTAGAGAGTTTCTAGTGAGGTATAGTGCAATATATCTGATTAAGAAAATTTTTTATTTTGCTTTATGGGTTTGAATTAGTCCATAGCCTACTTTGGTTTAATTTATATACTATATCAGAAACCTGTCAGGGTAGCATGAGCAGAGCAGCAGGGGATTGAACTCTTAAGGAGTGAGCAGGTCTGGTTCTATTCCCAGTGACATTTTTTCAGCAGGACCTTTAACATTTGGGGTTCTGTTTTCCCACTTTTAAACTGGATGAAGGGAGGCTGTGCTCAGTCTCTACTAACTAACTCTGTCCCATACCCACTGACGGTTTAAATATCTGTCAAGGCTCATGCAGGTTTGCTCTTCCCAAGAATGTATTACCCTATTATTTATGGCAAGTCAAAAACAGCCTGATGAAATCTGATGCCTGAGATTCTGAATATACCATTTTTAATGGGTCATCTACTAAACTCTAGAAGTATAACATCAGTATACAAACAAGCATTTTTGTCTCATCTCAGAGTTTGTGAGCCAACCAACTTCTCGTGGGGATCCCCCTCTTTTTAGTCCATCCTCTGTGCTGCCATCAGAGCTATCCTCATAGAGCAGGCAGCACAGTGGGGTAGAAAGGGCTTTGACTGGAAGATCCAGATTTCCCTCCTTACTGCCCATGTGAGCTTTGCCCATGTCACCTCTCTGAACCCCATGGTTGTCATCCGTGATATGTGGAGAGCCAGTGTAAGTATGAGAGGTGACTGTGTGTGTGTGCATATGTGTGTGTGTGTGTGTGTGCATGTAGGTAAGGTTATATGTGTGTAGAGGGCTTGATATGTAGGAGGGTTCGATATAAATTATAGATGATATTGTTATTGGTATTGACAGCAATTCACATTATTTCGTTTAGTATTCTAAAAATAACTTGTTCCTCATTACTTTCAGAATCAATCCAAACTAGTTTGGTGAGTTCATATATTCATAAAGCATTCAAGAACTGGGAGATAATAAATTGAGCTATATGAAATTGCTGAGTTTTTGTTCTACCATTGTGACCTACAAAAATGGGAGTTTTATTTCAACCTAATGATGTGTTTATATGTTTTAATATTTATTTATATCTTTAATTTAATATTTAAAATAAATATAGAATAGTGTTTGAGACTCTTTTCAACCTCAAGAACATTCCTGACCAGCTTCATCTCCCACCTGCTTTTTCCTTTGCAACTGCATTAACTATACCAAATTCATCCTCTTTCCCCTCATATCTCTGATTCTCACTCTGTGCTGTTTTTTTTCTGCAAGACTGAGGACTGATTTTTGCCCACCATTATATCCCTAGACATTTACCCAGTATCTAGAACATAATGGTCATCCAATAAATATTGAACACATGTACTTGGAATGTATAACTCTCATCTCTTTGCTTGGGAAATTCTTAGTTCTTCCAAACTCAATTTATATTTTCTTTTTGAGGTCTTCTACAATATCTTCTCCCGTAGTGCTTCATGTATCTTTTGCCCCTGTCACACTAAATTTTACTGTGGTTTAGGTCTGACTCTCCCACAAATCTGGGAGCTATCTGAGAGCAGGGTTCTATTTGTTCATTCACTCATTCATGCGTACATTCAGAAAATGTTTATTCAGTACCTATTATGTGCCAGGATTCTATGCCGAGTCTGAGATTAATAGTATAATAATAAAAATATGCAAATTAATGTTATTATTGCGGTTAATATTTGTAAGTGCTTACTATGTGTCAAGACAATCTTCTAAGCACTTTATGTTAATTTAATCCCCCCATAACTTATTTTCATATTATGGAGCAGGGAACTAAGGCACAGAATGCTTAGGAGTTTACCCAAGATATGTAGCTCGTAGAAAGTAAAGCTAGAATTTGAACCTTGACGTTCTGATGTTAGTGCCAATGTTCTTAACCATTCACTTCACCACCTCTATTCAGAATAAAAGACATAGTTCTTTTTTTTATTTATTTTTATTTTATTTTTATTTTTATTTTTTTTTGTCTTTTTTCCGTGTCCGGCAACAGATCGCAACCCTCAGTGTTGCCCCCGTACCGGACCGGGGACCGGCAACGGGATCGCAAGCCTCGGTGTTGCTCCCGCGCCTCGCTCAGCCAGTGAGCGGGAGCCGGTCTGTATGTGGGATCCGAACCCTCGGGCGGGAGCGCCGCCGCGCTTCCCAAGCGGCGCACTATCCAGTGCGCCACCGGGCCGGCCCCTATAGTTCTTTTTTTTTAAACGAATGAACAATGTGGCAGGAGAAAAGAACTAAATATTAATACGATGTGATAAATGTTATAATAGAAGGACAAAAAGACTCTTGTTTTTTATCTTTCTCAGTCCTTTAGCTGCTTTCTCTTCTTTCTCTGACCTGTTTATGTTGGAGGCCCCTAGGACTCAGTCCTTGGTTGTCTTCTCTTCTTTAGCCACAGTTATTCCCTTAGTGGTTTTAATCTAGTTTCATGGCTTCAAATACCAACTGTGTGCTCAGAACTCCCAAATGTGTATCTGCAGCTTAGACTTCAGCTCAATAAGACTCACATATCTAATTGTCTACTCAGCACTGCTGTTTGACTTTCCCAAATTGGACATGCCCAAAACCAGAGCCCCGATCTCTGCCCACACCCCCTTAAAAAACCCCTTTACCTTCCTGAAGCCTTTTCCTTTTCAGGTGATGGCAACGTTATACTTCTAGTTCCTCAGGCCAAAAAACCTCAGAGTCATTTCTGACCCTCCCTCTTACACATCTTCCGTCTTCACACCTCATATATCATGCCCATCAACACATAAGTTGTGGTACCTTCAAAATATATCCAGAATCTGGCCACTGCTCAACACCTCTACTGCAATAAAGCCACTGCCATTTCTCACCTGGTTACTGCAGCAACCTCCCAACCTATCTCCTTGATTCTACTTTTCCCCATTGCAGTCTATTCTTAAAACCACAGGCAGAGGGAACCTGAATCAGATTATGACACTCCTCTGCTCAAAGCCCAGCAGTGACTCCCTGGTTCATTTGGAGTAAAAGCTGAGGTCTTAAAATGGTCTCAGGAGCCTACCTGATCTGGCCCCTGTTACTTCTCTAAACTCACTACCAGCTGCTGTGCTTCACAATGGCTCCTTTCCAGCCACGCAGGCCTCCTGCTGTTCCTCTACTGGACCAGGTACCTCCTTCCCCAGATATCTGCTTTGGTAAATCTCTTGCTTCCTTTGAGATTTTGCTCAAATGTTATATTTTTAATAAGTCCTACCTTGTAAATATGTAAAATTGCAATTTGCCTACTACTCCCTGGTGACCTGACTTATGGAAGGTAGTAATAATAATTACACCTCTTTTTTATCTTTGCAGTAGAATTCAGATAATTTTGTAAGAAATTATAGTGTACTTAGAATATACATTGCAGAATTGCAGAAGACTACCTTTTTGTTGTTGTGTTTAGAAATCATGAAGAGAGTTTTACAAATTAGAAATAAAGCAATACGTTATCTAGAAGTATCTTTATGAATATTTAAATATCATAGGGCAGATTTCTTTCTAAGCAAATTTTAAGTGTGTCCTTTTGAATGTTTCAGGCAATGCTAGTCCTCGATACATCCGCTGCACAACATACTGTTTCCCGTGCACATCAGATATGGCTAAGCAAGCTCAGATTCCATTAGCTGCTGTCATCAAACCGTTTGCCACGATTCCTTCAAATGAGGTAAGAATGATAAATAATAGCAAATCAGTAATTGACCAGTTCCAAAATTCTTCTGTCATCATTATTTTCTTACACATTATTCTGTATTATAAACAGGAAACTGGAATATATTTATATAATGCAAAAACATCTGATTTATTAGGAAAATCAAGCTATGTTTTTTGGCATCCTGTACACCAAACACTGATACACTGAGTCACTTTTTGAGCTGTTGTAACAATGCAAATATACAGAAAATGTGGAATATCACTTAGTGACAAGCACCGTAACCTATCATGAGGCCCTTATGTCCAGTCTCAAAGCCCTGACATCTAGGTGTTCTGTTGAGAGAAGATGATAGATCCTTGGTTTTACTATATCTGTTTTAATTATTGCTGGGCCAAGACGATCATAAACTCCTACTTAAAGATAAGAAAGTGTGAAATAGATAAATCTGCATGTACTGATTTGGAAAGATGTTCCCAATATATAGTGAAGTGGGGAAAAAAAATAAGTTGTATACACTTAAAATCTGTGATATTAGCGCATGTATTGAAACAACACACTATATCTAACAAATGTGTACAAGTAAATGTTAAGATTAAAAAACAAAGCAAAGCAGAACAAACAATCTGTGATTTTAGGATGCTGCTGGTGGATGGTCAGGACATCTAGAAATAACCTAATTCCATTCTGCACTGCTGCCATTCCTTCTTTTAATGCCCCTGAATGATGGATCTCCATGTGCACACGCAGACACAGGCACTATAGCAGAGCAAGTCAAATAGGAGATGAAGAAAAGCTTTACTCCCAGCCTGCACTGCTGCCATTCCTTCTTTTAATGCCCCTGAATGATGGATCTCCATGTGCACACACAGACACAGGCACTATAGCAGAGCAAGTCAAATAGGAGATGAAGAAAAGCTTTACTCCCAGCTGGAGCTTGGACCATAACCCATTGCAGTATTTTAGTAAGCTAGGCTGAACCGTGGATTTCTTTTGCTGCATTAAAGACCAAGCCCCAGGGCCGGCCCGGTGGCTCACTTGGGAGAGTGCGGCGCTGGGAGCACCGAGGCCGTGGGTTTGGCTCCTATATAGGGATGACCGGTGCGCTTACTGGCAGAGCGTGGTGCGGACGACACCAAGCTGGGAGAGTGCGGCGCTGGGAGCACCGAGGCCGTGGGTTCGGCTCCTATATAGGGATGACCGGTGCGCTTACTGGCAGAGCGTGGTGCGGACGACACCAAGCCAAGGGTTGTGATCCCCTTACTGGTCACAAAAAAAAAAAAAAGACCAAGCCCCAGCTTCCCCTCCCAATGTAAACGTCAATCTTGGATCTAATGATCCTTTGAGGAAGACTGATCTAGTGCACACCTAGCAGATCTGAGGAAGAGGCAGAGCATCTGCAGAGAGAATAGATTTGCTCCCTTTCTTGAGCTGGCAGTGTCAGCTGGTAAGGGGGTAGAGCAGTGTGGGAAGGGGAGGAGGGAGCTGTGGTTAGTGGGGCCTACTTTTTTGTCACCTGAGAGAAGGAAGAAAAGAGATGGCATCCATGTGTGTGGTAGTTTTCCTACCCTTTGGGATCTCTACTCACTCTCCTTAGGAATGGAATGTTACCATCTTTTCTTTTTGGGAGTAGAGTGAACTGGGTTATAATAGGTTGTGGGAAAAGCATTGAGCTGTTCCTAGAAGCCAACTCTACATGTAGTATGGTTTCATATTTACAAATCAAGAGGTACATTCACTATTTATTTATATTAAATGTAGCCTTTTCCATGATGATTTCAGAAATTTAACACAGTGTTTACAAATTCCTCTTTAAAGTCACTATGCTTAATAAGAACGAGGTAGACCAATATGTATTGACAAAGGCTCTTATACAATATGTGTGTGCTTTTCAAGGACTAGCTTAACTAGAAGTATTTTTAGCTATTCTCAAAATTTTGTTATGAAAATTTTCAAACATACAGAAAATTTAAAAGAATTTCAAGTGAACACCTATGTAACTGCCAGATTGATACTACAATTAACTGTACTTGTTTTATTACATATCAATCCATCTTTTCATTAGTCCATCTTTTTTTTTCTGATGCACTTCAGAGTAAATTGCAGACATCAGTACACTTTGCTGTAAATACTCCAGTATGAGTATCATTAACTAGTATTCAATATTAGCTTACAAATTACTTTTCCTTTTGAAGCAAAATTCATTTATAATAAAATGTACATGTCTTAAGTAAACATTTACTGAGTTTTGACAAATGTATACACCAGTATAACCCAAACCCTTATCACAACATAAAATATTACAGTCACCTTAGAAAAGAAAGTTATCTCATGTCCTCTCCCAGTCAACCTTTATCCCTCTGTACAACCTCCTTTTCTGGCAACCACTGTTCTGATTTTTTTCCATGATAGATTTGTTTTGCCTATTCCAGGACTTTTATAAATAGAATCATAGAGTATGCACTATTTTGTGAACAGTTTCTCTCACTCAGCATAATGCTTTAGAGAGCCATCGTGTTGTTGCATGTATCAATAGTCTGTTTCTTTTTATTGCTGAGTAGTATTTCATCGTGTGGATACTTCAGATTGCTTATCTGGTTTTTTACTGATGGACAGTTGGGCTGTTTCTACTTTTTGGCTATTATGAATAAAGCTGCTAGAAACATTCTTGTACAAATCTTTCCGTGGACATGTATTTATTACTCTTCGGTTAATACCTGTGAATAGATTGCTGGTTCATGGGGTACATATTGTTAATTTTTATAAGAAGCTGCTAGACCATTTTCCAAAGTGGTTATAGCATTTGCAATCTTTCCAACATTGTGTCAGGGTACCAGTTATTCTACATCCTCTCCAGCATTTGATGTTGTTAGCTTTTTTTTTTTTCCTTTTTGTCTTTTTTTCGTGACCGGTAACGGGATCGCAACCCTCGGTGTTGCGCCCGTACCGCGACTGGCAACGGGATCGCAACCCTCAGTGTCGCGCCCACACCGCGCTCAACCAGTGAGCGGACTGGTCTCTATATGGGATCTGAACCCTCGGCGGGAGCGCTGCCGCGCTCCCAGGCGCCGCACTCTACCGAGTGTGCCACCGGGCCGGCCCAATATTGTTAGCTTTTTAATTTTAGCAATTACAATGGGTGTGTAGTATCCATAAGATAGATTTTTATTTCAACTTTATGTCTTTGAGGAAAATATCAATTCAAAAGGGTGTAGTGTATAGTATAATACTCATGTACACACTATCCATTATTAACAAATGTTAATATTCTCTCATATTTGCTTACAATAATTTTTAGAGAATTAAAACTTCATAGCTATATATGAAGTCTCCTTTAGTTAGGCACATTTCTTTCCTCGCTCCCTCTTCAGGGTCAAGCACTGTAATGAACTTGATATATATCCTCCCTACATGTGTTTTCATATGTAAGTATTCATAACAATGTGTAGTATTGTTCTTTGCTTTTTACAGAGCCAACCACTTTTAAATAAGTAAAACATAAACATTCAAATGTCCCCTTTTCAGACAGCTCTTACCTGTTCTTTGTGATTCCTTCTAGAAATAAAATATGCATATAACAGCATAAACATCTATGCTCTAAAATAACAAATATGTAAATAATAGTATAACATACACACTGTTCTGCACTTTTCTTTTTTCAATTAATGTCTGGCATTCATTCCATATTGCTACCTGCAGAACTGCCTAATTCTTTAAAATAGCTGGATAACATAATATATTAATAAGAGAAACATTGTAACTGTATATATCAATTTTGAGAAGCATACAGATTTCAGAAATGTGAAATCTTTAAAATACGAATCCTAAAATTGAGAAAATATATTGCTACAAATATGTTTGGAAAAACCATTGACACACCTTCTTTCATGAGAGTGGGATTGCTATGAACACTTACTCTCTACTCATTCCTGTGCTGTTGTCTGAATCTTTTTATAGTGATTTTCTGTTATTTTCATAATCAGGAGAAGATAGCATTTCTACCTTGAAAGAAACCTGCAGCATGTATAAAATAACAAAATATTGTAGGCAGCAACTCTTATTATGTGTCAATAGAGTAGATATATGGGATTTATGTCCCTGAATAGTCAGTTTTGGGTGCCCCTTGTTCATGGCAATGAGTTTTTGTGGTTTTCAGCTATACACTAGCAAAAACCTCTCTGTATCCCTCCTCATGAAAAAGCTGACCTGGGTCAAATATGCATGGAACAGAACAAAACTTAACAGTTGTTCACACCTGGAACTAAAATCTGTAACCTTCTTGTTATAATTGCTTAGTATCTATTAACAATGAAATTATTCAGTAATGTATTCCAGAAATTAAAACCTGGTATTCCATTTTTTTGGTTGAAAAAAAGCTTTCAAACATTAGTCCAAGCCTCGCCCAAAATGCAAATACACATTTCATGCACAGATTGAGTGGGTGTGCTTTCTGTTTCCCAAAGTCATTTGTTTTAACCAAATGCTACCTCCTCACTAGCATGAGATTCTTCTTTAGTGAAAACATGTGCTGTACTTTAGCCTGTGTGCTTTTCAAAGGAATAAGTAGATGAGGTAAGAGTAATGGCTTATTTTTGGAATCTGACTTAGGGAGAAGTTGTACTTGAGAAAATAAGACACTATTCTTTCAATGTTGTTAGAAGACACTCTATTCTTTCAGTGTTGTTAGAGACTCTGCATACTGACCATGGAAATATATTCTAAAAGTGCTATTTTCTCTGTTCAGACTCTCTCTACACAAAGGCTTTCCTTTTTCCTTAGACCTTCAAAAATAGGATTACTCTGAATATGTTGTTTTTAAGAATTACTGTCCCTTTTGGTAGTGTCTCCTGAGTTGGATGAAGACATTCTCTATTTAAAGAAATACTTTTATTTGTTGAAATGGACTTAGAGGGAAAAAATAAGTATTCTGAAAGGTATGCCAGAATAACAGGAAGAAGTTCCTAAAGGGCATGCTCTCAAAAAATGTCTTTCTCTTTGGGCATTTAACTGGACCTAAACTTGGACAGCCACTAACTTTTGGAAACTTGGAGCTATACTACCCCAACTAGCTGGATGAAAGTCTGTACACTGCCAGGTATTTGGGCCTTCCTGACAAATTCTCCTCTTGAGGCTTCCATGACCGTGTATTTTTTCCTACTTCACAGGCAGTGAACAGTTAAGTTCCCTTCATTGTTTTCCTGACTTCTAATTTTGGGGTGTGTTAAAGCTTGGACTTTGGATCTCCTCTGTTCTTGCTGTAGACTCTGTTTCTTCTAAAGACTAAATATCATCTTGAACAGCTGCTATTGCTGCTGGTGAGAATTAATAATAGTCAAAATTTGTAAGGCACTTAGTGAGCACAATTATAAACTTTTAAAATAAATGTTCATTTACTTATTCACATTAGCCTGTTTCTTCATTTTAGATATTAGGAAACTGAGGTACAGAGTTAGATAACTTAAGGTCAACAGCTAAGTAGGAGAGTTAGGATTCAAAACCAGGTAGTCTGGCACCAGAGTCCTTAACTCTAAATCACTGTGCTGTTACTCTCTCATTCATTCATTCATTCATTCATTCATTCATTCATTCATTCATTCATTCATTCATTCATTCATTCATACATTTCTACATCTTCAGCACTATATTCGCATATACAAATACCTCTCTGAAATCTCTTCTTAGGTACCTCACAGGAATCTCAATCTTAACATGTCCAAAAGTGAATTTCTGATCTCTGCACCCTAAACCTATTCATTCTTCCATATGTCAATAAATGGCTCTATCATTTATCTAACTGCTCAAGTCAAAAACCAAACACTAAACAAGTATAGTTATGTAAATAGAAAATGAGGGACATTGATTTTAGATATGTATAACCTATAATCAAGGAAATAACAAGTTTTAAAGTATCTTTCTTTTTTTTTTTTTTGTCTTTTTGTCTTTTTTCGTGCCCGGCAACGGATCGCAACCCTCAGTGTCGCGCCCGTACCGGACTGGGACCGGCAACAGGATCGCAACCCTCAGTGTTGCCCCCGCTCCTCGCTCAGCCAGTGAGCGGCCGGTCTGTACGTGGGATCCGAACCCTCGGCAGGAGCGCCGCCGCGCTTCCCAAGCGGCGCACTGTAGCAGTGCGCCACCGGGCCGGCCCTATAAGGGATTTTCTTGTCCGGTGAAAATGAGCCCTGGCCTGGGAATTGGGATCTGTATTCCCTATCTGGCTCTGCCCTGAATTACCAGGGCCCCCCTACTCATGCTCCTAATTACTTAATACTCTGGTTTCTTCAATCACAAGATCGGGAGGTAGAAAAGTTTTATAAAGACCAAATAAAATGTTTACATAGTAG
>NW_007726263.1:494848-505760 GCF_000696425.1 Galeopterus variegatus | reverse complement strand
GAACCCTCGGCAGGAGCGCCGCCGCGCTTCCCAAGCGGCGCACTGTAGCAGTGCGCCACCGGGCCGGCCCTAAAGTATCTTTCTTAAAGGCAAACAGATTATACAAATATTGTTTTTCTACATATGAATAGCATTTTAAGTTCTTTTCCTCTACAATAAATGACTTTTATTTTCAGGTTAATTAAATTTTAGTATTTTAATGATTATCTGACTAATAATGTATTGCCATCATGACTGCAATTTAATATTGTTTTTCTACATATGAATAGCATTTTAAGTTCTTTTCCTCTACAATAAATGACTTTTTTATTTTCAGGTTAATTAAATTTTAGTATTTCAATGATTATCTGACTAATAATGTATTGCCATCATGACTGCAATTTAAAAAAAAAAAAACCCTTTTTAAAAAAGATATCCTGCTTTGGCATCTACCAAAAGGATTTATTTAGTATAGTTTTTTTTTTTTAAGTTTGTTCAATTGTTTGACAGCCTCTAACCTTCATAAGCATGCTATTGTGTTAGCAACGGCCTATAAAAATAAACCTAACCCAAGCAGCTTAGATGAGAGAATGTTCCCTGTGAGCATTTGCTTTGGAGATGTATGCTATTTCGAAGGGCATATCTGTGTCATCATTGTTTAACATTTCATGTTCCTTACCATAATTGTAATTTTTATGTGTTTTAAGTGAAACCCATCCCAACATTCAATATAATTAATTATGAGGTATTTATTTAGAAAAAGTTATTGGTTATACTGTAAGCTCTTTTGTTTAGTAAACTTTTTATTTTTGATGCTATATTTTAAGAACTTTTTAAAAAAGACATCTGCTTTGGCATCTACCCAAAGAATTTAGTTAGTGTAGTTTTTTTTTGTTGATTGTTTTTTAATTTGTATAGATAACTTAATCCTCACATTAGCCTATTTATTATTCCCATTTTAGATATAAGGAAACTGAGGCACAGAGAAATGGTGTAGGTTTCCAGTGCGAAAGGATTGAAGATTGTAACTAATATCATTTTACATTTTCTTTCTCTAAAATAGGAAATCTTTACATTTTTGGACAAGTGCATACATCTAATTATACATGCAATTAGATAATTTTACCAGTAAATCATATGGTAGAAGCTTTTACTCCATCTGTGACTAGACTCAGGAATATCGTGTATACTTTTAAATTATAAATGGATGTAATAGTCAAAGTAATTTTCTTGCTTATTGAATTAGTAAGGATAAACTTTTACCCAAGACTCTAAATTTTACTTGATTTTTAATCCCCTACTTACTGTGTGTTGGGAACTGAGCTGGACATTAGGGATCTGGAGAAAAACAAGACCAGTTACTCTTGACTAGGACTTACAGAAAATTTTTGAGTATGTAGGTAATTTGTGGACAATGTGAAAAGATTCTGATGGGGATAACCTTGTTGTTCTATAGAGTTCAGTTTCAGGGAAAGTTTTACCCAAGTTATAACATAATAAATAAAGATATTTGTTCTATTATTAAATACTGTTTAAATTCTTTCTGCTTAATCATTATTCATATTCTGATAGATTCAATAGATATGAAGAAGAAACCGTTGGAAAGAAAAAGGAATGGATGTCAAAGAACTAATAAATGGGGTTAACAAAAAAGGAAAAGACTGTCAGAGAGTAAACCCAATACCAATACATTACATCAGGGATGGACTTCACATTCATCACCTGTGGAAGGAATTGCTGTGTCATGCGTTTGACTTTTCAGCTAATCTTGCTTGCATGAGTTGACATAGTTTTGGCAGAATTTATACTGCTCTTTAATACATCAAAGAAAAAAATTCTGCCTCACTGTTGTAGTTTACATCACAATGACCATGTGTTTTCCTTCTTTTAGAAAGATAGCAGCTTGTGAAGTAGGTATAATCTCACTTTTAAAGATGATGAAGCTCTGCAGATTCTGGAGCTATTAAAGTTATACAGCTAATAGGTGATACTGCTGCAACTCAAGATTCCAAATTCCAAGTTCTTTCATCTCCACCTGGCTATAAATAGGCTTGCTGAGGTTTTATTTGTTAAACACATAAAACAGCATTCCTTTTTCTGTCTGTCTGTAGTTTCAGCAATGGGCCTCTTGTTCCTGCAAGCTCATGAGTTATCTTGAAATGTCCATCTTAGGCTTCATTTCTTAAAGTCTTTTGACTTCAAGCTGCTTATTAGTACTCTTTGAAAGCAAAGATTATCTAGAAGTCAGCAGTGTGCTGGGCATTCTGCAGAAGTCTTAGTTGATTAAATGGACTCTCCTCAGGGTTGGATAGACATTTAAAAGGCAAAGATAAACCAACACACAGAAGGATGACTGATTTCTAGGTATTTTAGTCCTCTAAATTAGTATTTTTAGCACAGTGAATCTTAACTGTTCCTTGGCAGCAGCTGGATCTCTTGATAAATATTGCTAATGAAGTAAAAGTTTTTATCCTACTTTGGGTATTTTGTTTCATACTTTTAAATGACTACAGCCTTAATTTATAACCCTGTTGACCTTTCTAACAAACTCTGTGGGTAAAGAAAAATCATTTGAGAGATGATCAATGTACTTTTTACAAGTTCATCAACACAGTGAGAGAAACATTTCAGTTTGTTCTATCACATTATTAATGAAAGAGGTTTTATTTCATTATAAAGAACAGAACAGTAAAACAAGAAGAATTTTTGATCAAGATATTTTAGGAACCAACAAAAATTGCTTCCTTTCTTCAAAACACTATACACAGTAACCAAATGATAGAACACTGGATTGGGGCCAGGAAATGTTTTCAGGTCTCCACTGTGCCTTGTATTGGGACCTTGAGCCGCCATTGTCAACAGGGAGAAATCTGGCTCTGATATTCTATAAATCTAGAAGGCTGCTAGTGTTACTTTTTCAGTTGCTATTGGGCATTCAGCATGTTTTACCATTTGTTAATAACATCTTTTATGTTGTTAATTCATGTGAACAAATTTCACAGCTCAACCAAAAGTGATTTTTTTTGTATTATACTTCTAGTATATCAAGTTTGGAGTATATTATTCATTTAAAAAGAACACGTGAAGGTTGTGAGATAGTGCATCTTACATGTAACCCAAATTTAGCTAGCTTTAGCAATAAAAATGCTCTGAAATTATTTACTGCATAATATCATGGCCTGTAAGGAACTTAAAGAAGACTTAAAACTTAAATTATTTTTAAGTGAAAGCTTCAAAAGCCAGAATTTATTAAACGTGTATTATGATCTTGTCTGCTTCAATATAATATTTTTAAAGTATTCATATAAAAACTTAGAAAAATAAAATGCATGTAATCATATAGAAATAGAATGATGAATGTCACATTTAAAATGCCTTTGTTGTATAAAGTTACTTTAGAAACTGAATGTTATCCATTAAGGATTTTGGTCACTATCTAACAGTGCTATGAAAAAGTTTCACAGCTGAAGAACAGAATGTTATCCCTTTTTAGAACTGTGTTATAGCGCTATTGCAGACTCACAGGGAGAATTACATTTGTCAGAGCAAAGGTGGTTAGAATTCTGTTTTAAGTAGAATTTATGAAGAAGCTGAATGCACCAAACTTATTTTTGCTATCACAAAATTATTCACATAAATTTTTATTTTTTATTAAATGGAGAATGGGAGAAACAAGAAGAAAAAAGAAAACATTTTGCCATGATTTATTTTTCAGTAAATGTAAGTGTAAGTTTCAAGACTTTTAATGCCCTAGTGATTGAGAGTATGGGACCCATAATGTATAAGCCAAGAAGACCAGCATCCGTGGACATAGAACAGAGGGGATCAGTGAGAAGCCACCACATAAGAGGAATCATCTTAGAGCCTTCCTCCTACCATTTCCATCGATTCTAAGGCCTGTGTCTTCTCACATTTTAACACTTCTAAAGTAGTAATATGTCGTATTAAAGACTTCTTAGCATCATGTCAATTGGGAGCTTAGAATTGATGAGATTTTAGAATCAATGAAATATACTATTTATCTCTTGTTTCATGATCCTAACTTCAGTCAGATTTTGTGGATATTTAGATAATATGAGGGTTTACAATGTATACAACTGATGTGTCCCCTTGGTGATCAAGTACAAGGAAGTCAAATATTTTAAAGTTTTATATTCGAAAGTTTCGTAGGCATCAAGTTCTCATTGAATACAAGGCTAAAAATAGAAACCGAATCCTATTTTTAAGAAGGAAGGAAAGAGGGTAGGAGAAGGAAACCCCATCTAAACTTTGAATTTGAAATTGTTGCTTAAATGTCTGAAAGTGACACGCAAGTTTGCCTGAAGCACAAATTATTTCTCAAGTGATTCTTTGTCTGGAGTCTAGCTAGCATTGTTACAAGTGTGGTGATAAGGGCAGGAATTTGGGAGTCAAATGGCGTTAGTTGGCAACTTGACTATTCTAGCAGTGCAATCTTGAAAAATTAAACTTTTTTGAGTTTCATCTCTCTCATAAATAAAATTAGGATAACACTCCTTAACTCACAGATGTTTAAAAATAAAATAAGCTAATTAGTCTTATCTTTATCATTGTTATGATTATTTGCTATACAATATTCAATTTCACTGTGGAAAATTTTATTTATTATTAGATTATTAGTCGTAATCATTGATTTTGGTTGTCTGCTATGAACAAGGAAGAAAAGTATGAGAGTTTCAGATAATTTATATTTACCCAAAGTGTATACATTTGAGAAGAATGTTATCAAACTCACTTATATACATAAGTGGAAAAAGAGAGTTACTCATTTGTATTTTAAAGGAATGTTGTGTGGTATCTGTCATTAGATATTATTATTTTATTTGTTTTTATTATTCAAATGATAGGCACCCATCATAACAAACATTTTTATAGGCTTTGTTTTTTCATAAAGTGCTTCACAGACATTTGCAGGAATAATTTTCTCTTAATCCTCACACACAATCCTGTCCTTTTAGCCCAGTTAATTCCTGTTCATCTTTTAGATTTCAGTTCAAGGTCACTTCCTCAGAAGAGCTTTTCAGGATACCTCTTACTCTACCCCCATACTCCTTTGTAGCTTTCCTCATACCATGTATTACAGTTTGCAATTTGTAATCTTGTATCTGTGTATGTGATTAATGTCTTTCTTCTTCTAGGTTCCATGAGGGTAGGGACCACATCTGATTTTTCTCACTATTGTATTTCCAGGATCAGAAACAGTGCCCGTGACATTTTTGTGCTAAATAATATTTAAATGTAATATTTTTATCATACAATATTATTCATATATGGAAGTATACTATAATTTTGAGGCCAAGTAATTTGATACTTTCACCATAGATGTCTGTGCTCAAACACTTATTTACCTTGCATACAAATGTATTTGCTACTGAAAGAGTTACAAAGCAAATAAGGAAGGAATTGATGAATTAGAAGCCAAGCTAAGGCTTGGGAGTATTTAGGAATCATCTCTTTATCTAGGTGTCTGCCATTTACTTGAGTTTTCATGTTCTGTATCAATGAAACTATTTTATTTCCCACACATATGTTCTTATGAAAAATAGCCATTTGGGGACTCACTGCAAATTATCCTTGCTTTTAGTACTGCTGTCCGATAAAAACAGCTGTGGTGACTGTAATAACAGTTGCTTAAGGAATTTCCTGGATAGTAAAATTCTTTATGAGTTTAACTTAGATTTCACCTGTATTCCCCTCCCCTCCAATGTGTGTTCCTCACAATATCATCTCACTTTGTGAAGGTATGTAAGTTGCTTAAGGAATTTCCTGGATAGTAAAATTCTTTATGAGTTTAACTTAGATTTCACCTGCATTCCCCTCCCCTCCAATGTGTGTTCCTCACAATATCATCTCACTTTGTGAAGGTATGGTGTGTGTGTGTGTGTGTGTGTGTGTGTATTTTCTTGGTGGGGGGGATGAATGAGCAGTACATGTAAAAAACAAAGATCAAAATTTTAAAAATGTTGGGCCGGCCCCGTGGCGCACTGCTATAGTGCGCCGCTTGCGAGCGTGGTGGCGCTCGTGCCGAGGGTTTGGATCCCACATACAGACTGTTGCCGGACACGGAAAAAGACAAAAAGGAAAAAAAAAATTTTTTTTAAATGTTATTCATTGGGAAAATAAGACCATCATTGACTATTTTTGAATGATATTTCTGCAAAATACTGGTAAAACAGAAGAACTATAGTTGTAAAATATAGGTATGTAGATGTGGAACTCATCTACCACAAAGCCTGCTTTCCTCACTTATCAACTGAACTACAGAGGTAAATTGAAGTATGTCATAGTCATTAAAATGAGAACGAGAATTACACTTTCTTTTGGTTTACTGCATCCCATACACTCTTGTCCTCTCCTGAAAAGTTTTGAAAAATTCTTTATCTAAATACTTAAAACATATAAATTTTTTCTCCATTTTTTAATAGGAAAAGGATAGAAAATTTATGTTAACTCATATTTATCCATTTTTATCATCTATTTGATGAATTAAGAAGTCATCTTCCCTCTCATTCCAGTTCATTATTGGTATATAATAAATATGTAAGTATATTTATTTTTCTATATGCTTTTCAACTGGTAACACACTTTTTAAATTAAAATTTTTTCTCAACCTTGTTTTCAACTCTCTCTCCCAAATGACTTTTTGCTCTTTGCCCAAATCAAATTAACTCACCAAGGATGATTTGCTGCGTCACTGGAAGTGGCCCAGCCAGTGTACAGGGCTTTCCAATAGGGATGGTTAATTACCAAAGCTTATGTTGATAACAGATTGGGCTACATGACTTGTAGAGTCTTGTATTTTTTCCCACTGTGAAAACAATTTGTAGAAAAAGTTTTAGATATATTTGGATAAGTGAATAGCTTCCATAGGTATCTACTCTGAAAAGGGAAATAGTAATTTGAGTTCTGTAAAGCAGACTTAGTTTTATAAATGTATAATTACTCCTGGAATTTTAGCGATGTTTCAGTTTTCATATAATCTGGACAGTAACACATTGTTATTTGATACAATAGTACATAAGCAGTGTCTATTTTTAATGAAGGACTATTAAATTGTTTATTCCATCTTATTTCAAAAAGGATTTAAGAATAGCCATTCATTCAATCCAACGAATATTTATTGTTCACCCAATATGTGCCACATACTGTTCTTGGCCCTTGAGATACATCACTGAACAAAGCAGACAAAAATCTCTGCCCTCATGGAACTTAGATCCTAGTGGAAAAGAGAAAGACAATGAGCTTGATAAGAAGATTATCTAATACTGTGGAGTAAGGAAAAAGTAGAGCGGGGTAGGGGGATGACAACTGCCTGGGGAGAGGAGTGCAAGTTTCAGATTAAACAGGGTAGTCAAGGTAGGCCTGATTGAGAATGTGTTATTTAAATAAAGACCCTTGCATAGAGGAAAATCTTTTGAAGGTGTTTTCATGGCCATGTAAAGAAGTGAGACAAGTGGAGGGAATACTTGGGCTAACTTGTAATTCTGCTAGGGAGAGAAAGGGAGTTTGCCTCTAGGCTTACTATTTTTAGCACTTTCACCTTTAGAGTATTTCACAACTTTCCTTTGAGGAACAGAAAGCTACCAATTATTCTGTTATGGAAGAAACACACTTGGTTCAGAGGATTTTTAAGTCTAAAATATATTTTTATCATCTGTGGAACACTGTGCATTTTTATAGCAATTAAATACGTTTTCTGCAAGTAGGCAATAAAATATAATTCTCCCTTATGCATAAACGATAAAACTATAATAGGTCAAGGATTATAAGACATGTAAGAAAATGTCACACAACTATAGAATTTCTGAATATCATAGCTCCTTGAGAGAGAGTGTCTTACTCAAAAGTTTCTAACATCTGTTCCAGCAAGAGAAATAATGCTGATCTTTGGAAATATACCCACAACTTGAAAGACTGTGTCAGCGTAACCTGATCCCCAAAGACTATTTTTTCCTTAAGAATCATTACCTACCATTTATAGGTTAGTTATAAATGAGGGCTGCCATTCAGGAAAACTGATATTAAGGTGCTCACGAGGAGCAGCCCTTTCATAGACCTCAGCGTATAGTCTGATGTGACCTCACCAATAAGCTCTCCTGGCATTAGAGGACCTGGGTAGAAAGGCCACGGTTGTGTTTGTTTTGAGACACTTTCAGCCATTCCAAGAGAGAAGTCTCCTAATGTAGTTATTTGTGCATATTTTGGGGTGAACTGAGCATATTGGGGTTTTTCACACCCAGATCTTCTGTGATAAAAGAACTGGCAGGTATCCTTAAATCCAAAGATGACTTCTCTATTTTCCTTCCTTCCCTGAGGTTTTTCCTTCAGACTTCAGTTTTTCCCTCCTTCATCCTCTTCCTCTCTCCCTCCCTTGTCATCCATTCAACAAATATTTATTGAGAATTTATAATTTATGCTCTGGACATCTGGTGAACACGAAGCTTACATGCTGTTGTTAAGGAGTGAAGTTTTTTAGTTAGAAATTTAATTAAAAAAATTAGTTCACAGTATTCAAAAATCTTTAAAAAATAAACTCAAGAGTTTTATGAATTGAGTAAAATATAGGAGATGATCAAACACAGAAATTCTTTTTTTTTTTTTGTCTTTTGGCTTTTTTCCGTGTCCGGCAACGGATCGCAACCCTCAGTGTTGCCCCCGTACCGGACTGGGGACCGGCGACGGGATCGCAAGCCTCGGGGTTGCTCCCGCGCCTCGCTCAGCCAGTGAGCGGGAGCCGGTCTGTATGTGGGATCCGAGCCCTCGGACGGGAGCGCCGCCGCGCTTCCCAAGCGGCGCACTATCCAGTGTGCCACCGGGCCGGCCCCAAACACAGAAATTCTTTTTTTTTTTTTGTCTTTTGGCTTTTTTCCGTGTCCGGCAACGGATCGCAACCCTCAGTGTTGCCCCCGTACCGGACTGGGGACCGGCGACGGGATCGCAAGCCTCGGGGTTGCTCCCGCGCCTCGCTCAGCCAGTGAGCGGGAGCCGGTCTGTATGTGGGATCCGAGCCCTCGGACGGGAGCGCCGCCGCGCTTCCCAAGCGGCGCACTATCCAGTGTGCCACCGGGCCGGCCCCAAACACAGAAATTCTAAAAATCCATCGTGGTAATTGTAAAACATGATAGAATTTTCTAATTTATAAGCAGGTTTTGGAACTTATACCAAATGAACCATTTTAGCAAGGTATTTTAGTGAATGGTGAAATCACATAGCTATCTTCTGTCAGAATCGTTACCACGTAGTAACAACATTATGAGGAAGGAGTGTGTGTGTGTATTTGTGTCTGCCTGTCCATCCATCCATCTTAAACCTGAGAGTCAGGACACTACTCTACCTGGCTTTGAAGGCTCTCTACAGAATCACTGCAGCCTTCCTTTGCATCTCCCTTCATCTCAGCTGGACTCCTAGCCACCAACATACCCCAGGTTTTTCTTCTGTGCTATGCTGGTCTCACTAGTTGAAATTCCCGCCCCACCCCCTCCACCGCCGACAGTCAGTGGACATACGAGTATAACTCTTCAAAACTGCCCATCTTGTCCTTGAACGAATCCTTTATTGACCCCTCTGCCACAAGTGGTCTTTCATTTGTCCTTTTGCTTTTGCACAAGCTCATACTGAACTTATGACAGTTTATTTGTGGGTGCCTGGTAGGTATTTTGTTTGTTCCTTCAAAAACTGACCACTCTCTCAAGTATTGTACTATAGGAGACACAACAGTAGACACACTGGACCTGAGAATCATGGACTTGAGAATTTAGTGGTGATTCTAAAAAGTAAAACAGTAGGATGACTGCTATCAGGCACAAGGTAATGTGGGAATATATAGCAATTAAATGTCTTCTGTAAGTGGCTTGTGATCAGACAACAGAATGTAATTCTCCCTTAGTGATAAAAAGGCTTTGAGGGGTAGGTTTAGACATGGTCCTGGACAAGACAAGGTCTCTGAGAAGTCAGGAGGAAGGAGGGATACCCTTCCCACTGTGACAGGGGAGAGAGAGAAAAGAAAATGTTGGGTTGATGCTGGTAAATTAGTGGGGGAAAGTCAAGGGAGTTCCTATCTGGGGTTTCCTATTTCCTTTGTGAACAGGAGGCAAATTTATCTGCTGAGAGAGGTAGAGGGAGAGCTTGGGTGGAGGATCAGGTAGGGTTACAAAGGTATTAAATAGCTTCTGTAGAGAATGAGAGAGAAAAATGACGAGTCACTGCCAAGGAGCACTGAGGGCTTGAATCAAGTCATTGACCATGGAAAATGGTGCCTATCTCTGGAACTGTGCGCTTTTCTACGGAAGCAATCTGCAAGCAGTTTCTTGTACATACAGCACACAGAGAAGGTAAATGGTTGGAATAAAGAAATGAGAATTCAGGCTACAGCTCTGCACCTTATTGCACAAGTCCCTTCCCATCACTGACCTTCTTTTCTGAACAATGTGCATGGGCATCATGCTCCCAGGGTTGTTAGCACCTTAACATCAAATTGAGATTTTTATATATGAAAGCATTTTAAACTATGAATTGCTATACAGATAATAATTATGATCTTATATATTATGAGAAATCTGAATCAGTAAAACTTTTAAGGATTTTTCAGTGCTGGATAAACAGACAAAAAGCTAGCTTCCAAATTAAAAAGATGTTGGGGCCGGCCCGGTGGCGCACTGCTACAGTGCGCTGCTTGGGAGCGCGGTGGCGCTCCCGCCGAGGGTTCGGATCCCACATACAGACTGGTTCCCGCTCACTGGCTGAGCGAGGTGTGGGCCCAACACCGAGGGTTGCGATCCCGTTGCCGGTCCCGGTCTGGTACGGGCGTGACACTGAGGGTTGCGATCCGTTGCCGGACACGAAAAAAGACAAAAAGGAAAAAAAAAAAATTGCATTTGCACATGTATTTTCATACACACACATATATATATATATA
>NW_007726263.1:471794-494567 GCF_000696425.1 Galeopterus variegatus | reverse complement strand
TTAGAACTTACATGAGCGCGTGTCAAAAAATAAAGAAAGTGGGTAGAGGGGCAGATATGACAAGAAAGGCAAGAGAGGGGCAGTTCACTCGGCAGTGTCCTGAAGGTGGATGTTTGCTTTAGAGGATCATTTCTTCCTCACAGTGACTGCTTACTGATGCCTTGTTATTCTGCACCTCAAGTTTGAATGTGGAGAGCAGGGCTGGCCCCTGGCTGCAGGCGCATTTGATTCCTAGTTCTTTGCTTCTCAGGCCATCTTTAGGTTGCCTTCTGTATTTTGTGGCTGCCTATCTGAACAATACCTCTATTTTCCTATATATAGTCAAGGAAAAGTCAGAAGAGGATTAGAAACTTCTGAAATAATTTTTTCTTGTCTATTAGTAAATTTGGCACATTCTGTAACTTCTGTGCAATCTGTGCATAAAACAGCCTTGCATTTCATGTTTAATTTCATTTTCTTTCACCCAGAATGGTTTTTAAACCATTATCAAAGGTTTTTTTAAGGAAAATTTAGTTTTTTAAAAATTTTGTGATGGTAGTAGCTGCTATATACATTCAGTTAAATGTTATTAAAGTTACATGAAATGAATGTAGCATAATTATCTTGGGTGTTTTATTACCTACTGGTAAATTATATGCAACTGAGTTTTAATTCTTAGTTGCGCAGTGCCACCTACTGGATTGATTCTATAAAAACACCTTAATATTTTTGGCTTTCCAGGTTTAGTATTTAGCCTGCTTTCTGTAATTCATCACTTTCCTAAAACATAAAAAAAAATCTATAGCCAGGCTTGTACATTCAGGTCTGTCTTAATAATATAGATGCCAAAACAAAAATACATAGCTTACAAACCTTATAAAAATTCTTTATGATGGATCTTTCTACATTGTGCTTTATTTTCTTTGAGCATCTGCTTTTGTTTTGGAAATACAATCTGAATAGTTTAACATTGCCTTTCTAAGTTAAAAAGAGCTTTTGTTAATGGTGTTCTCCCAAGTATTTTTTCTACTCGTACCCTGTTCTTTTAATTGCATGTGTGTGTGTTTACTATCATTCTGCCCCACTACATAGTAAGTCCCACAAAGACACAACAGTATACCCAGTACCTCCTGTACAAATGTTAAAGTTACCTGAGAGAACAGTAGGAATGCTTGGAAAACTGATAATATACTATAATAAGAAAACTTTAAAAAAATTATTGGGAGTATTAAGAAGTTATTGATTAATACATCTTGATGTCTACTTCTTTTACATGGAAAAATAACCAAAAGTTGTTTTGTTTTTTAATTATTGATGTCATTTTAACACTAAGCCTAATTTTTCAGTGAATGGTATTCTTGCTTGTGATAATTGACAGTGGTATTATATATGCACAAAAAGAAGTACATTTTATTCAATTAAAGCATTTGAATTAAAATTGGTACCCATGTGGTATTTGGCACAACTCTGTTAATCCAAAAATACAAGGAAAAGATTAAAGTTATTCTCCTTCCTCTTCTTTCCTCAGCTTCCCTCTTACTTTCATGTTGTATAGACTCATGACACACAAGGCCAAAACCAAAAATAGTTAGGTGAGGTTTTTAATTTTACCTTTCAAAATTAATTTATTTTAATTGACATATTGTAATTGTACATATTTATGGGGTACGACTTAATGTTTTGGTACATATATATGTTGTATAATACAACAGAGTAGTTAGTATATCCATTACCCCATACATTTATCATTTCTTTGTGGCAAGAACATTCAAAAGCTTTTCTTCTAACTGTTATGCAATATAAAAAAATTACTGTTAACCATAGTCGCCCTACATGCAATAGAACATCAGAACTTATTCCTCCTATCTAATGGTAATTTTGTACCCATCGGTCAACCTCTCCCTGTTTTCCTTTTCCTCCTCCTCTCCCCAGTCTCTGGTAACCACTGTTCTATTCTCTGCCCAGAAGAGGTTTTTAGAACCGCCCTTTCACTTTTCCATTTAAGAGAAGAACAGAAAAGAAAGAGCAGAAAGGGATATACTAAGGGCCAAAGATAAAAGCACATTTATAAACAAAACATAAAAACCTGAAAATATTTCTGAAGTAAATATGATATAATGCCCTTGATTAAAAAAAAAAAAAGAAAAACTTAAGGAATTTTTGGGAAAGTAATTTAATTAAAAAAAAACTATTTACACCAAGATTGAACCCAGAAGAAAAGTGAGATTCGCTATTTATGAGCTCATGCACACTACTGTGGAGCAAATAAACAGACATCTGGAAAGAGCAAAGAAAAAATCTCTGATGGCTTTAAGCATGGTCTGAGAGAGATGAAACAAGACAGTGTAATTTAGAAACCCTTGCCCTGTTGCCTGAAAATAAAATGTAAACAGTTAAAAAGCTTTTAACATTCTTTACTGTCACCTTGATTGTCTAAAGACCTTACTTACCTATCCATCATATAGCTTCCAAAAAAGTAAAAATAGAAAAAATTAAGTGTATTTCAAAGCCTAGAAACAGTCATGACTTGACTCAAGTTTATTGCTAGACATTCATTTTCAGTTCTGCGAGTTTGAATCTGCCAGGACTGGAATGCTTAGGTGTTAGTCGCCGACAATTTCACAGTAATCTTAGGCTGGGCCTACCTTTCAGCAAATCACATCAGTAAAAATAGATCAAATTTCTTTCCATTACCTCTGTCTTGTCTAGCAAATAATTGCATTATATTTTGTTTCCAAAGTCTCTCAGGTTATTTATTATAGCCTTTGAACTCTTTGAAAATAAACGGATGAGAAAAGTAAACTTAGCTGGAATGAATGCAAATTGCAGTATTTCTCTCTGTTTTAAGTCCTAAAAGCATCTCCTGATCTTGAAGGTTGAAACTGTAGAATAGAACAGTAACTAGAGGAAAGGCATGATTGGTAATTGGACTTTTGATCCAGAAGAAGCTACCTGATTGGTACATTTTTGTTGTCTTTTGTGTCTTACTCACCTAATTCTCCATTTGTTGTCCTAAAAATCTTTTTTTTTACCTGCCTCTTTTTTCTTCCCTCTTGTCGCCTAATTTCTTCTTATTACCAGCTAAAGAGAACAAACATTTGTTACTTTATGCCTTTCAAACAAAAGGTTTGTATAAAAGGGCATTATTTACATCAATATATGAATTTGTGTGTTTAAATATATATTTAAACCAAATGCCAAGTGTGTTTTAAAAATCTGTCTCTCAACTTTAAGCCACTAACTAGATCATATAGCCAAGTGTGTTTTAAAAATCTGTCTCTCAACTTTAAGCCACTAGATCATATCAAAATCTCCTGAAAGGTAGATTCTCTGTCTTTTAGATCATTTTTACAATAACATTTAACAGTAACTAACAAGTTAGCCTTCAGGAACTCAAGCCCATCTCGCATTTACCCAGTTATAACTCCCCTAAGTGGTTTTGAGAGAAGCTAAGTGGTTTTGAGGGAAGAAAGGTTATTCTGGATAGAAATGATAGCAACAGTTACCTTTCTCCAACCATTTTGTGCCAGGCACAGCGCTCTACACTGCCCACATATCACTCATTTAATCCTTGTCACAACCCTACCAGTGGCACCAGAGCTATGGCCATGCTGTGGATCAGAAGAGACTATAAACAAGAAAACCCAGTTCACTTTCTGACTTCTTGAGGTGAAGGTGGGAAAGAGGGCAGTGTAGAGGCAGTGGAGAATGATTGAGTGTATTTTTTTTTTTTTTTACCCTTTTTCTGACTCTTTTGCATATTGTTCTAAACCTGTTTTTTCTGCTCAGAGACCTCACGATTCATTTCTGAAGCCTCAGCAGCAGATCAGTTTTCACATTGAACATCTGGGCAGGAACAAACAGATCTCAGGTTTCTAAGGCTGGAGCAGAAAATGGCCTGATGACCCCACCCCGCCTACGTCCTGTGCTTCCATTAGAAAGCAGTCTTTTCTTCATTTACATCTTTTCTTTAAAGAAAAATTTAATTGACATGCCAAATCCTATAATTCTCAAGCTTTTCTAAAAATATTTTCTTTAAGGAGATTAGTAAAAACAAGCAGGATCTTCATTATTTTTTATTCTGAAAGCCAGAAGAGGTGAGAAACAAGGCACACTTCTGCTGAACTTTTTCACTTTCAAACTGTAAAGGATGTGTAATGGTTTCTATGTATGTTTATGAGGAAGAAGCAATTGAATTGTCTGTTTTTTCAGTTCTGTGAAAGCATGCCCAGCCACATTGAGAGTACGCTGTGAAACATTTTCTCATCTGATAAGTAACAGAAAAGGCAGAGTCAAGTCTCCTTGCCTAAATTAGCGAACATTATTGCATATTTCTTTGGGTGGTTCCATTTTTGAAGAAATATTTTGTTACTTTGAGGGAACTATCTAGACAGCATACTGCTACGCAAAACTAGAGCTTTTAAAATTGGACCCAATTTACTTTTTTATTTATATTCTATGAACAAACTTTGCAAAATGTATGATACAAGGTGTCCAGGATGTTTTTAACATAAGCATAATTAAGTACTGTAGCCATTGTTATAACTTTTTCTCTTTCCACGCACAATAGGTGAATATACATACACATGCAGATGTAAATATACATATATCTGATATATATGCTTATGAATAAGATAAATTTAAATTTTCGTTTGGATATTGTGAACATCTTATTGCCTTGAGTTCATGTTTATCAAGAGAGACATCTTTACTGTCCTGGCAAATGCTGAGAGTTAAGAGTTCCTTAATGAGGGCCGGCCCGGTGGCGCACTGGAGAGTGCGCCGCTTGGGAGCGTGGCGACGCCTCCGCCGAGGGTTCAGATCCCATGTGGAGACTGGTTCCCGCTCACTGGCTGAGCACGGTGCGGGCGCAACACTGAGGGTTGCAATCCCGTTGCCGGTCCCCGGTACGGGCGCGACACTGAGGGTTGCGATCCCGTTACCAGTCAAAAAAAAAAAAAAAAAAAAAAAGGAAAAAAAAGAGTTCCTTAATGAGTGCTAGTAGAAGACTTTTCAAATTATAATACCTAGAAATCCTGTACCTACCTATTCATTTAATTTTACTTGCTTCTCATAGACTCCCCTTTACTTGGTAAATCACGGAGAGAATGGACCAGTCAGATGCAACAGGTGCAAGGCCTACATGTGCCCATTTATGCAGTTCATTGAAGGAGGAAGGAGGTATCAGTGTGGATTTTGTAACTGTGTGAATGATGGTAAGTGGTGCCATTAAATGCTCTTTGCAAAAACTCTTTATAAAATAAAATATACTTCTTAGCTTAGGAAAAGTGTAGTTTTCTTTCTTTCTTTTTTTTTTTTTTAGATTTAATATAGCAGTACCTTCTTCCTTATAATATCCCTAGGAGGAAACCAATGATAATATGCCCTTTTTGGGAAATCCAAGCCCCTCTTTGCCCATGTATCTGCATGAGCCCCACATGGAAGTTGTGGTGTTGTTTTGTAAAATCCTGTAAAAGAAAAGTCAAAAGTAGGGGAAAAAATTTATTTTTCAGTCCCCTTCCACAAAGCCTCAGTTGGAGGCAAAATGAGATTTTTACCTCCTACGTTTACAGATAATGAACCTGAGAGACCTTTCCTCTTTTGTCATCCTTCACAGTTATTCTTGGATAGGAGCTGTTTGATATTTAGGAAAAGCTCAGGTATAACTAAGGACTTTAACACTTATATATATATTTTCTCTTTGATATAAATGTTGGATTGTTTAACTTCCTAGTAGAGAAAAGTCACTGTGTCATCACATTCATGGCCTCTTGGCTCCGTGACTGTTCTCTGGTGGCAGAGCACTACTTGTCTCCTTCCTTCCCTGATCGCTTACCACACACATCTCATGGCTTTGCCCAACTTAGAGTGCCAGGGACTGGCATTGGGAGTCTTTCTCATGAAGACCTTTGGTCATTTCTTAAACTGTTCTCTGGTGGCAGAGCACTACTTGTCTCCTTCCTTCCCTGATCGCTTACCACACACACAGATCTCATGGCTTTGCCCAACTTAGAGTGCCAGGGACTGGCATTGGGAGTCTTTCTCATGAAGACCTTTGGTCATTTCTTAGAAAATGCCTTGCAGTGGAGTTGAATCATTGGTTTCTAGCCTCTTTTCAAAGAATGATATGGGCTCTTGGGATGTCTCTCTCCTTGTGCCAACTGTGGCATCTACTCAGTGCAAATTGGATGTCCCAGGGAAACCAGATTTTGTTATTTCTTTACTCTTCTCTTTCTAGGAAAGATCTTATTCCATCTTTCATCCTGGCTATCACTCAGTCTTGGGACCTGAAATTTCAGAAACTCTGTGACAATTCACTTCTCCGTGCTTTAGTTTGGAGGTAAAAAGTCATGAGAAGGCAGAGGCCTCTCCTGAAGCATTTGGATAAATTCCTTCACCCAGACCACCATCTCCTCAGTGTCCTGATCCAAACCCTCATCTTTCTTAGGAAGGTGATCATAAATTATCCAGCACATAGAGTATCAAGGATCTTCAATTTGCTGTTAATCCCTGGCCTCACACCCGGAGCGTCGGCTCAGGGTCTAAAAATGGCCCAGCCACTTCCTAGTAGAGAAAAGTCACTCAGAATTCTTGTATCTCCACACAACAGATTTTGTTCTCTTGGGTATCTACTCTTAGGAGGCTGCTATGTTTATTTTCCAGTAGGGTCAAATATTTGTCCCTACAATAAAGCCAGACTCCCTTAGAGTTCCCTTAGATTGACACCTGCATTCTTCATTTAGGTTTAATGAAGACAGAGGTTTGTCTGTGTTAAAGAGAACCCAGCAGGCTTGGTGATGTGGTTCTGCTCTTATTTCCCCACAAAGTGTCCAGAGATTCCCCAGTGGAAGCAGAGGTCAGAAGGCACTTAGGAAGACAAGGAGATCATGAAGGTGTATAATTTATGGTGTAACCTGAATTTTGGCTTATAAAAGATGACAGTTATTATTAAATGCTAACAAATATAAAATTAATTTTAAAGGTAAAAAATTTACCTATATCATGTTGATATGTGAATGTGAATGAATTATAGGTTACACTGTGTTGGAATTACTACACCATACATCTTAAGAAAGCCAACACAGCATAGTCCATATCACCTCAAGGAAACAAAATAGCAGTTTATGGCTCTCAAAGTTTACTTACTTCAGCTGAGAAGGTCAGTTTTCACTTCTATTATCTCTTCCAGACACTGAATTTTCCAAATTCAGAGATCCGTATGTACATATGAATCTTATAAAACTTATTTTAAAAGAAATGGCCATGATGTGGTAAGAATAAAGAAAAAATCAAGCCTCGGTGATTACTTTTGAAGTCCAACTTAAGAAAACAGTCCTGTTGTAATCCTCATGTCAGTTTCACACCTAAAGACAACAAATACTGAGTTGTTGGTTTAAAAACAAAAGGCATTACTCCTGTGGTTTTTACAAGTGGAAATATTGTTCTTTACAAAATGCTTAAAACCAGAGCATTGCTAGTTTTTCTAACTACTTCTGTTGGCACTGGTTTAATAGCCAGCCCTGTTAATCTCAAGGCAACAGCAATTCATTTTCACAGAGATGCCAGGCCATATTTGTCCAAGTGTTCAGGATGTGACTCATAAGTGTTCCCTGTGCTATTGGAAGATGTCCAGGTCTTTGCCAGAACTAACCTTCCTAGACATTTGAATCAAATTAGAGTTCCTCAGCTGAGATCTAGTGGTGTAGTCTTTCCCTAATACAGTAATCTTCTCCACTCTTAAGCCCCAGCATTAAATGATTACCATGCGAACTCCCCATAGCTAAAGACATCTCTTAATTAAACCATAATAAATACTGTAGTTAATAGATAGTCCAAATTAACTATGTTTAATTCTGTTAGGTATATTGAAAATTCAAATAGTTAGAAAAATCTGAATTCTTTTAAAGAGAGGTTATTAAATAGGGACAGTTACATTTACGTCATGACAACTTAAAAACAAGTAATTTTATCTCCTTTTTCTTTAGGATGGTCTAAATAATAAATATTCTTTGTCATCAATAACTTGTAGAACGGTCAAGAGGTTTTTTTTAGAAAACCTCATACTTTCCAAGACGTGTGTTTAAAATAGTGGATATTTAGAATATACTACATTCCAGCTTTAAAATACTATTTTTCTTATACTAACTACTTTCTTCCCATAATAAATTTTGAGAACTTATTAAATTGTCTGTGTTTATGAAAACAAAAGATTTCCTTTCCTGTTTTGTTTTCATTAGTTCCACCATTTTATTTCCAACATCTGGACCACATGGGAAGAAGACTGGACCACTATGAGAAGCCAGAGTTATCACTAGGATCTTATGAATATGTTGCTACTTTGGATTACTGCAGAGTAAGTGTTCCCAGGACTTCAAGTGTTTATACATTGGTGTCAAGTTTAAGTGAATAACTTACATATGTAAAGAACTAACTCTTGATTCACAAACAAAGCATTTTGATGGTGCCATGAAGACGCAGAAATGCCTAAGATACAGATTCAGCCTTCTAAGTCATTAACATCATTCAGTTGCCAAGCCAATCACTGGAGTAATCACTTTTAAAAACTGAAATGTAGTGCTAGAAATAGGAAACAATAATTTTTATGTCCTTGCCAGATAGACTATACTGGGTTCTTAGTGCAACAGTTTCATGATGCCTCACTTGTTTTATCAATAATCTCAGAAAAACTTTCCTTCCAAGGCAAAAGCTAAACCAGTGTGGTCAGTAGAACTATTGGCATATTTCTGTGCCTCTCTTCTGACTCCAGTTGCTACCACAATGGTTTAGGCTCTCAGAATCTCCCTTAGACCTTGTCAGCAGCCTGGGATTCTAGCCTCTGTTTCCTTGCTCTGAAATGTAACTCCGAGACTCCCCTCAAGACCTCTTAACAAATCTCTAATGGTTGCTTCTTTTCTGTTGAATGTTGAATAAAAAGTTCAACAATTTTATTTTTCCTTATTATGCCTTTGACTGTCGGACCCCAAACTGTCACCTCTGCTATATCTTCAGTTGTACAAAACTCTCACCATATACTCTGAACTCAGCAGTCCCTTTGACAACTCCATCCTTTATGTAAGACGTTCTTTTGACCAGAATATCTTTCCGTTCTCCTGTCACATCTATTCATATTCCAACCGCAAACTCCTACTTATTCTGTAATGCCTGGTGAAATTTTATTGTGCATGTGCAACCGTCTTTGTCTTCATTGTGGTAGTAATTTACAACAACTGCTGTTTTTCATAGAATTTGGTCTATTTCTCCAACCGCAAACTCCTACTTATTCTGTAATGCCTGGTGAAATTTTATTGTGCATGTGCAACTGTCTTTGTCTTCATTGTGGTAGTAATTTACAACAACTGCTGTTTTTCATAGAATTTGGTCTATTTCTGTTTTAGCAGATATTTTCATGGAATTTAAATCTTATTGTGTGTCTGCCCTCTTCATTGACTCTGAAATTCTTGGGGGCCCCAATCTTGTTCTAGTTATCTTGATGACATTTAACCACTGTGGCTGGCACAGGGTTGACCAATGTATGTGGAATGAATGAATGAATGAATGAATGAATTTGCAGGGGTGTTATTATTCCCAGGACTGGCCATTTCCCTTCTGCAATGTCACAGTGATAGTAACATCACCATGGGTATCTTGCAGGACTTTAAAATTCTCCAGTGACTTGAAAATCACATATTCTTGGGTATCAGTCCAGATTTCAGCTAATATCTGAAGCACCATGTGTAGACTTGAAAAAACAGGGTCACTCTGACTTTATTTCTTTACCTCTGCCTCAAAAATGAATATCCACTAGTGCCCAATTCCCAGAAAACAGCCTTTGACTCACCAATTTCTTTCAGATATATTTGCTAGGGGATCAGTCCATGTATTGAGATAACAAACAACATTTTTCCTAACCAGAAGTTTTTTCAGTTGGCTGAATCTTCAAATTTTTTTTCAATTAACCAAAGTCATTGTATTTATTTTAGTGTTTTATATGATTGTTTTGCACTACATTACATAGAACTGTTATTAAAGAAAAGTTAATGCTTTATTAGTTTAAAATGTTGTAACATATTTGGGGAAATATAAGAACATTTTTGGTACAAATGCTTTATTTCAGGCAAGAAGCATGTCCTCAAGTACAATTACTTTTGGATGGTTTATTTGTTCCTTCCTGCTGTTGGACTGAAGAAGAATCATTAGGCAAAACATAAACATTTGATGTTCTAATTAAATGCAATAAAGCCATTGTAACTAGTGATGGAAAATTTATTCACTGATCTTTGCAACCACAGTATAAATCTAACCATGCTCTAAGTTTCCACTTCTCTGCCAAAAAGACTATGTTATCTTGATTTTATGCTTTTTTAGTAGAAACTTAGGCAGAGAGTCAAATCTGTTTCTGGGAACAAAAGTCTTAGTATCTTCAAACCCTGTTATCTGGAAATACTCCAGAAGTCTAATTGATGGGAAATCTCACCCAGCGGGCGATGAATCAAGTAAAAACTGTACATTTTGAAGGATTTTTTGTAAGCTTAATCTTTTATTAGTCCAACTATGGTTCATAATAAATAGGCTGTAAATACCTTTAAGTTTAATTATAATTTGAAATGTAAATAAAGTATAATAATGAGTTGGCTTCAGGATTTGGACAGTGAAAAAGAGCTTATTTAATTTGTACATGTATTCTTAACACCATGCACATGAAATGAGAATTATGAAATCTCATTTTTTGGACAGTGAAAAAGAGCTTATTTAATTTGTACATGTATTCTTAACACCATGCACATGAAAGGAGAATTATGAAATCTCAGTTTATCTTAAGGTAAATTTTTGATAATAAAATTAACATTTCTTGAATATTGACTACGTGTCAGGCTGTATGCTAAATGCTTTCTATGTACTGTGTCATTTAGTTCTCCCAGTGAACATGCCATGAATACCACCATCATATAAGGCAACTGAGGCTTAGGGAGCTTACGTACTGGCCTCAGGCCATACATCTAGAAAGTGATGGAACCAGACTGAAAACCATGTGTGTGTGGCTACAGAACCCCTGTTCTCTACCAATACACTGTGGATATGTAGACAAGTGTTGACAAAATTACCATGAAGTTCCTCTGGGAAAAAAGACCTCAGCTCTGTCACATAATTGAGAGTTTATCATTTATAAGTTTATGGAATAAAGCTGCATATAAGCTGTACCTAAACTGCAAAATCTTTTTCCAAATCAGCCTCTCTTTTCTGAATAAAATGTCATTTAACTTAATTTTAATTTACTTTGACATTTATTGGATGCCTAACATCAATGCATGTGTCTATATGCTGTGATACCGAAATTAGCAAGATGATAAACCTGCTCTGAAGGTACTTACCATGTACAGGCCTCATAAGAAATGTGCATAATTATGATAAATGATATAAGAGTAGAATTATCATAGTGCCATAAGAAAAAAGGATCAGGAAGGCTTCAGATAGGAAGTCACACTTGAGCTGGCTAAACCATGAGCAGAGAATCCACATACAGGAATGGAAAGGAGAAACTGAACAGTGAGCAGGGACAGTTTCTCAAAGGTGTGTTAGCAGCTTACTCTGATTTCTTCAGAGGCTAGGCAGGCATTGTAGATGAGTGATGTGAACCTAGTGTGGGGACTAGGGTAATTGGAGAGTATATTCCCCCTTCCCCCAGAACATGTTCAGATTCAAATATTTTTTAAAACATTATGCCAAACAAAACACTTTTCTGGCCAAATTCTTGGCTCACGCCCACTGGGCTGTGACTTCTTGACAGGAGATGTTTTGAAAATGGCAACCTCTTAAATTGTTGGGAGAATATATTTTGGGAATAATGGGAAGTAAAGCTGGGAAATTGTTTTAAAATACAGTCTATCTTTTTATTTTCCATTGGGTCTAGCATCACATCTTTGATCTTTTACATTTTTATATGTGTTTTTTATATGAGTGTTATGGTGGGTCTTGAATGCCAGGCCATTGAGGAACTTATGTTAATTCAGTAGGCCATGAGTTAAAAGTAAATTAAAAGGAAGGAGGGAGTTGTTTTCATCTGTCCATCCACGGGTTCATTCACTCAGTTTATCAATAGTTAATGAGCACTCTTTTGGGTGCTGTGCTCTGTGCCAGACTCTGAGGATTCAGTAAAATTCCTTTTCTCAGAGAAGATAGTATTGTGATCTGTTTTGTGCCTTGGACAGTTTTTTCTAACAGCCGTCTCTATAATGAGAGGAGAGAAATTGGAGGAAAGGGTGCATTAGAAAATAATGTTGTAGTCCAAGTAAGAGAAAATGAGGGCAGCATGGCAATTCCCCCCAAAATTAAAAATAGAATTACCACTTAACTTCTGGGTATATACCCCAAACAATTGAAAGCAGAGTTTCAAGAGGATATTTGTACACCCATGTTCATAATAGCATTATTCATGATAACCAAAAGGTGGAATCAACCAAGGGTCCATTGATGGATGAATGGATAAACAAAATGTAGTATATACATACAATGGAATATTTTTCGGCCTTAGCACAGAAGGAAATTCTGACACATGCTACAACATGAATGAATGTTGAGGATATATTATGCTAAGTAATATAAGCCAGCCACAAGAAAGATAAATGTTTTATGATTCTATTTATATCGGGTACCTAGAGTGTGAAATTAATGGAGACAGAAAGCAGAAGGTGGTTGCCAGGTACTTGAGACGGGGAATAGAAAGTTGCTTAATGGACAGAGTTTCAGTTTTGCAAGATTAAAAGAGTTCTGGAAGACTTCCGGTCAAGATGGCAGAATAGATGGTCACCAGCATTACTCTCTCCCACAAATCAACCAATTTACAATTATAAAAAAGCAACAACAGCCAAGCTGGGACCCTGGAGCTCAGGGGGAGAGGAAGAGAGACCTATGAAGTGCATGAAGGTGGGAGAAGCCACGATGAGAGAAAGGAAAAACCGCTCTGACCATTTTGAGCCCTGGCCACTTCCAGACCGGAGCTGCTAAGAGCATGGAGCATAGAGAAGGAGCTGGCAAAAGCTGCAGCTGTGCCCTTCAGATGAAGTTGCTTGGAGGTGTCAGAGGAGAAGAAGGCCTTGGTGGCCCCCAGGCCAGCAAGACCACTAATAGGGTTCCCGTGGACCCACATAGGAGTAAGGACCCACAACAACTGAAAAAAAGGAGCCACTCAGAGGCCAGTGAGTCATCGCAAGGAACCAGTGCATGGCCTGGGGAACACTGGGGCACAGCAAGGACAGCTGATCTGCCCCCCAGTCAGTGCAGAACCACTCAGAGGAGACTGGTCAGGAATATAGAATTGCATGGGGTGCAGTTTGATGAAAAGACTCAGGCCCATACCAGAGTTTCTACACAACCCAGGTGCACTGGATTTTACTAGACCCAGAAGTACATATAAAGTCAGCCATTAAAACCTGAACTGAACAAAAAGCCTTCTGTAAGGAATTAGCAGCAAAGCAGCAATTTAGCTAAACCACACAGCTCAGGTGCTGGGCCCCACAGGAATTTCTCCCATTTTAGAAGTAAGCAAAGGACAATAAATTAGTTCAAGTGCAGAGTTTAAATGATGGGAACAGCAAATAATCTGACACAGAACTGAAAGAAAAAACAAAGTACCCATAACCAGAGACAAAGTTTGATATTAACTAGTAAAGGTCTCATTTCACCATTTAGAGAACACCTTTAACACCTAGAAGGACCAGAAGTCCCCTGATCTACCAAAAAAAGGGGGGAGGGCTGGGGGCCTCAGCCATGCCCTCTGACACCCGCAATGAGTCCCAAGGGTAGGAGACAAGGGCCTCGGCCACACCCCCTCGACACACGCAACTGCTCCAGTGGAGACCACTGAGCTGCTGCAGGAAGCACCCCAGGCTCTCTCTAGGTGGAGTGGTGGGGGGGCCTTGGGCCTTGGCCACACCTTCCCCCCATGCACAGCCAGACCAGTGATGACAACTGAGCTGCTGCAGGGAATGCTCTGGGCTCTCCCTTGATCGGACATGGGGGGCCTTGGGCCTTGGCCACGCCCCTCTGACACATGCAACCACCCAGCGGTAACCACCGAGCCACTTTAGGAAGTGCCCTGGGCTCTCCTGGGCCAGGGAGGTGGGGGGCCCAAGGGCCTCAGCCACACCTCCCCGACACATGCAGTCAGCCCAGGGATGACCACCCAGCCGCAGCAAGAAGGGCCTTGAGTTCCCGAACTGCAGTGGTGAGGGGTGAGGGCTTTTGCCACACCCCCCTGACATCTGCACCCAGCCCAGCAATGACCAAGCCACTGCTCGAAGTCCCCCACTCTCCCCTGTGGGAATGAGGGGGGTGCCACAAGCCTCAATCATTCCCCTCCTCCTTCGTCCTTCTTCCATCCCATTTCCTTCCCCTTTCCCCTCTCCCCCTCCCTCCCAACTGCTCTGCAGCAACATCCTAGAATGTAAAAAAATAATATTAATAAAATTACATTTTCTTTAAAAATAAAATAGAAAAGTAAAATAAAGAAATCCTAACTCAGTTGCATTGTAGTGAGAGAACAAAACATGTGTGCAATACCAAACTTAGAAAAAAATGTTGAGACTTATTCTATGGCCTAGTTTGTAGCCAATTACCATGGTCAGTATACCATATGTGTTTGAAAAAAATGTGTCTTATGTAATCGTGGGTGCAATGTTCTTGTTAAAAGGTGTTACTGTGTTCAGATCTTACATATTGTACCAGAATTTTGTCTACTTAATCTATTAACTACTGAGAGAAGAATGATAAAATCAAAAAAGAAAAGAGTTCTGGAGATGGATGGTGGTAATGGTTGCACAGCAGTGTGAATGTATTTAATGCTACTGAACTACACACTTAAAATGGGTAAGATGGTAATTTATATGTTGTGTTTATTTTACCACAATTAAAAGTAATAAAAAAGAAAATGAGAGTATAAACTAGACTGCTGAAACTGGAAGAGCCACAAAGGGCCTCGCAATTAACTGGAGGTGGATGGTAAGTAAGCTGGACAATTTCATGGAAAGAGTGAGATTTCAAGCCCAGATTTTAGAGGGTTTTTTTGTAAGCTCCTTATAGGGAGGACCAATACAGTGGGAGAAATGTTTTCATAACTTTAAAAATTTTGAATATAAAGTGCTGGCAGGAACTTTCTGTGGAGGTATGCTATTCTGTAGTTAATTCGGATGCTGGTTTGCAGCTCAGAAAAGAGTTCATGATGAGAGAGAAATTGAGGGGTCACCTATACAGAGATGCTGGCTAAAACTGAGTTAATGACTATGATTTCTGTGATGGATCATGTGGTGAGAGGAGAGAAGAGGGTGTACTTCGAAGAAAGATCGTAAAATGAAAAACAGATGCAGCAGTCAGAAAAATGGGAGAAGTGATGCTGCGGTGTGGCAGCTAAGACAGCAAAAGTGGCCTGCCGTGCCTAAAGTTGCAGAGATAGGAGGATGTAGGATGAGAGCTGGATTTTATTTCAAGTTGCTGTAGTTACAGCAGTTTTCATAAGGTGGCACAGAAAACTAGATTCTTATAGAGTATGTACATGTTAAGCTTGGCTGGGCATAACAAACTGCACTGAATGGGTAGGGTAATAGATTAAAGAAGCTTATGAAGCCATTGCAGTTTTCTAGGCACAAGATGACAAGCCTCTGGATAGTTAAGAGTAGCAATGGGGTATAGCATCGTGAAAGTTGTTTAGTAAAAGTTCAGCTTTTTTAAAAAATTGTGGTTACTGAGCTGGGAAAGGGAGGAGGGAGATGGGATAGTGAGAGGTTGGTTAATGGATGCAAAATTACAGCTAGATAGGAAAAATAAGTTTTGGTGGTGAACAGTAATGCTTGGCATTGTAACTAACAATAATTTTTTGTATGTTCTCAAATGGCTAGAAGAGAGGAGCTCAAATGTTCTCATCACAAAAACGATAAATATTTGTGATGATGAATTTGCTAACTACCCTGATTCGATCATTACACATTGTATCTGTGTATTGAAATATAACTGTATCCCATAAATATATACAATCAATACGTTTCAATTAAAAAATAAATTCCTTAAAAGAAGAGTTATTTTGAGAGGAAAAACAATGGGACTCAGTGATAGAAGGAAAAGAAACAGTCATATCTAATTTCATATTTTCAAGCTATTGAGTTGGCATGTAGTGTTGTTATTGATAGAGAGAGAAATTGGAAGAGAATGTGATTTAGGAGGATGATGAATTAATTTTGCTTACGTAGAAAACAAGCTACAGTAAAGTGTTCCTGTAGAAATGTGCAGGTTGAAGATATGGAAAACATTCAGTGGGGAACTGGTAATGATGAACTAAAGAGAGAATATGAGAATGGTAAGGCACATTTGGATCTGTCACAAAGGGGCTTTGGTTTAATTAATGGAAATAGTTGTTATTTTCATCCAGTATAAATCAGCGTAAGTCTATGGTATGAATTAGATTAGGCAGAAATCAGGAATGATTTGCAATAAAAAATTACTCACATAGACAATAGTAGAGTTTCTTCTTTTCTTCCTTGGTCTGATTTTGGATGTGGCAAAGTGTTACGGTTTTCAGGTTGATTATTTTTAAATCCTGTAATTTTTAAAAATTTGAAATGAAGGACTTTTACTAGAACAATATTATGTCTAGCCTTGTAGTGGATACAGAATAAATCACTTAGATAATTTATAAACATTAATATCTAATTTTATAATAACTAAAATACAGTTTTATTTTAGAACTTTTTCCTGATTTATCATGAGGTTAAAAATTAAATTGGTCTTAACTCTTTATTCTCTAGTGTAGGTTACTAAAGTTGTTTGCCTGCAGCTCTCTTTTATAAATATTTTGTAAGACCCAGCTGAAGGATCACTTCCTAAGAGCTGTTTGAACACCAGCCAGTAAAGGGACCAACAGCTCGAAAATATTTTCATTGCAGCTGCTTTATGTTATACTGATTGTTTTAAATAGAGAAAAAGCCTAACATTCCATTTTTACCATAAATATGTAATAAATTAGGTAAGTATTTAACAATATGGTACATTCTTTTAAAAGTAGAGTTATATTTTCGTNAAAATTAAATTGGTCTTAACTCTTTATTCTCTAGTGTAGGTTACTAAAGTTGTTTGCCTGCAGCTCTCTTTTATAAATATTTTGTAAGACCCAGCTGAAGGATCACTTCCTAAGAGCTGTTTGAACACCAGCCAGTAAAGGGACCAACAGCTCGAAAATATTTTCATTGCAGCTGCTTTATGTTATACTGATTGTTTTAAATAGAGAAAAAGCCTAACATTCCATTTTTACCATAAATATGTAATAAATTAGGTAAGTATTTAACAATATGGTACATTCTTTTAAAAGTAGAGTTATATTTTCGTATACAATTTCGTATCTTTAAAACTGTGGAAGAGCTGGTAAAAGAAGAAATTTGGAAATAGTGACATTCAAGTTAATGTAGTTTTATTACAGTTTCAAAAGCAAACACTAATTATCAGATGTACTCTTTTTTAGAATAATTTGTCAGGGTTCCAAACTCATTTTGTCCTGTAAGGCAGAGTGTTCTAAGCAAGGCTGGTCACAATTCTGTATTCCTCCTTCAGCAATTGTTGTAATGAAGTCTTTCTTTGCAAAAGTGAACCTCCTCTGCTAGATATTATAGCATTGTCTAATTCAATGTGGGACCCACATCATATCCTGGGAAATAAAGCTTCTTTTATCTTTTTTTATAGCATCAATCATGTTCTAGAAAATGATTTAATTCCACAGATCTTATATCCTGAATATTAAATGAAACATCTGATGACCTTCAAGAGTTTCTAATGTGTTTAAATTTGATTATGAAATGAATTTACTTTAAAATTATATCCATTTATGTGATGTGTTTGCCTTTCTATAGAATAATAAGCCTCCCAACCCACCAGCCTTTATCTTCATGATTGATGTTTCGTATAGTAACATAAAGAATGGACTTGTCAAGCTTATATGTGAAGAACTGAAGACCATGCTGGAAAAACTTCCAAAGTAAGGGCACTGCCATTCTTTTTATAACTTATACAGTATTGCTGAATTAATTTATTGGCCATAAAACAAGCGCTGAGTGACCAGTTGATATTTTTTGCTAATGAGGACATTGGGTAATTAGTTATAAATCAGACATTCTTCTGAATGCTTAAAAAGTCAGAATGCCCTGTACTGGCCAGCAGCCAAAAAGCAAAGCAAAAAAACTCAAAACCAAACAAACAAAAACAACCGGAAAAAGTCAGAGTGATCTGTTCTACAAAGCAAAAGAAACAAACTGATAAAAAAACATTCAAAATACATTATAAATTATGAGAATCCCAACAGTGTGGTGGAAAAGACTTTGGAAGTCTGTTACTTCTCAAAGCATTGCTTTTCTAGTAGAAACTCATAGTCGCTGGGCATGATAGGGGGTTCTAAGGGGTGCCAGAAAATGGAACTGTTGTCTTATGTCAGTGACATAATTTAGCATTTTAGCCAAATTTCCTTTAGCGCCTATGATACCCGTCTCACCCCTTTGCAGTAGTACTGCCTCTCCATCCTGTAGCTTAACAGCGCAAGGGACACCACTTTCCTTGCCATTACAAAGAAGCAGTGCACACAAGAAAAGGTAGAAAACTGATTCTAATGGCTAACAGATGAATATACCCTAGATGTTAATCAAGACTTCAGACTGTGCTTTAGAAAGGGCTATTTGGCCTATTACCTGCTTTAGTACAAAGAAGTACATCAAATTGATGGCAGTCTTACCATAAAAAATATAAAGTTACACTCATACACAGGCCAAAATACATTTTGTGGGAGAAAAAGCAACTAGATTTGAAAGATAATGGGAAATAGGTATTTGGGCTTGAAGAAATACTTTTGAGATATTTGAAAAGTGGCAGGGAATAACTAGCAGCATCCTTTTACTTTTCTCTCCTATCTCCTCTCCTAAACTAATATCAAACATGCCTATTTTTTTAATTATCTGTGTACAGACTAGTTGTTTAGGATGGGAAAGTAGCAGCTAGTAAAGAGATTCGGGGACAGGGAGAAGGCCATCCCTCATGTGAGGAAGACAGGCTTGAAGGGGGTAAAACAGGCTGGGTAGTGTTGGTGCCCTAGTGTCTGTACCACACCTTCCACCTCCTCCCTGTCTCTCTGAACATAAGTGATCTTTGTTTTGAAAAGGATGTGTTTGGGGAGGTGAGGGTTGTCCTTAGCCCTTGGGTCTGCCTGAGTTTTTGGGTGCCTGCTGCCCTGTAATCTTTCCACATGTGACTGTTGCTCTGGCACATGTGAGGCTCAGACAAATGGACTCAGGACCTCCCAGAAGTAGTTTTGTTTGTATCTATGAAGCTGAAGTCATAATATTCCCGAGGATGGTTTGGAAAAGCAGTGGGGATGTTTAAAAACACCGAGGTGATTTCAAACTGAATTCTAAAATGAGGAATGCAACCTCCGGGCGGGCCCGTGGCTCACTTGGGAGAGTGAGGTGCTAATAAAATGAGGAATGAGCTGGGAGCCCGTGGCAGACGGTGGCGTAAGAACACATCTGCTGCCTGCAGCCTCAGCGGGATGCTCGTTTCTCTTACCCCGATCTCAGGGAAGCTGGAGAAGTATGGATTTTCTGTTGAATAGGATGTATTTCACCATAGAACTCTCTCACAGGGCTATCTAAATTCCAAATCTGAATTTTGAACTTGATTAGTATGAAAGAAAAGTATTCTCATTTCTGGAAGTGGACTCTTTCCTTTTCCCTTCTCTTCAGACTGATTCAAATTAGGCTAACCTGTTTTCCTAGACAGTTTACTTCACCAACCCCATGTTCTTTTTCAACATAGTGGTGATATGAAGCTTATAACCTATTGATATTTAAGTTATGAAATCACACTCTTTCTGTCAGTGTCATCATTACTTAATATCCCATTGGAGCATATGTATGACGTAGGCAAAAGATAGTAGAGAAAAATAAAAGGATACTGCTGGTTTTTCTGTGCCACCATTCAAATCTACCTCTTAACAGTGTTTAATAAAGCCAACTACCTTTTCTTCCCTTATCTTTACAAACAAATCTAGTTTTTTCTCCACTGAAATTTATTTTGGGCTGTGCATATATGTGTAACTTTATTTTTTATGGTAAGATTACCATTAGTTTGATATACTTCTTTGTACTAACCAACGCAGGTAATATGCCAAATAGCCTTTTTAAAGTGCTGTCTGATATCTTGATTAAGGTCTTGGTGAATGTGTATATCTTAGCTAATCTTTTGAGCAGGGAAGGCCTGTTCCTTACTGTTTACCTTTGAACTTATATCGTTGACCTTGCAAGGTCCCCAGACTTTTCTGATTTAAGAAAAGATTTGCAATGTTTCACCTGTTGTTCAGATCAAGCTCTGGGGTTATTTTGGGTTTTTGGGTGTATTTGTTTGTTTTTAATGCTGCTGTAACTAAAATGTTCAAAATGCTTGATTTTGAAATTCTCTGGCTCATCCAGTTGCTAATATCTTCAGTGTTGCTCTGTCAAATTCATTCCATTAAAATGATAGGAACAAGTATTGAGACAAGTGGTAATTGAAAAGCAGAACAACAAAAACATATTAGTCTTTATGATATCCCTTGTGTAACTTCACAAAACTTGTATAAAATTAATATGAAGGAGAGGCTGAGAATCTACTTCCGGATATGATTTAATGAGGCAGTTATACTGTTGAGGAAAATTTTAGGACAGTTTTTTGTTTCTGAAACAAATTTTTTAAAAAATATGTTCCCATGGAGACAAGTACTAACATTTTGCAATAATGTGAGATGTTCTGATTACTTTTTTAAAAAATGTTAATTTAGATTTTAAGTGAATCCTGTGAATTCCAGGACACTTTTTTCCCGTTGCTTGAAAATGTCCAAATCCAATGGGAAATAGCAATCTAGATTCTTCTCTATAGTTTTTCTTTTATGTCTTTTGCCTTAGTTGACTCCAAATTTACTAGTAAAAGAGAATAAAAGCCCTTCGTGATTTGCTGGACATTTTTTACCTTATGTATTAAAAGGCTTACTGGGAATTGGGAGTTTAAGCAGTGATGTGATAGTAAACTGTCTCTTAAATAAATAAAGCCTTGATTTGTAGTGTTTGCTCATTGCATGGTGTCAATACTTGAACCAGGCTTATTTTAAACTATCAAGGTGGTATCACTAAACCAGAGTTAGAAAGAGATGCCCGCTATTGGCTTATCAATTTGGGCTCTAACTTGGCATCCTAAATCCAGTGTTTCATTGTCATAATAATCATCCTCAATAAAACCTCTAATTTCCCACCTTATACTAGACCCTGTGGGGACAGAGAACGTAAGCCTTGGCCCTACCCTTTATTAGCTTATAGTCAAGGACTCATGAAATGTTAACAAAAGTCACCGTGTGCTAAGAGCCCAATGAGAATGGTTTACAGGAATTGAGAAGAGGGAATGACTTCTAGTTGGTAACATCCTGGGAGGTTTCAGACAGGAAGAAGGATTTGCACTTGGTCTTAGAGGTAGACTTTAATAAATGGGGAGAAGGGGGAAGGCACGGGTGCAGTATAGTGTAGTGGTTAGTTGCATGAAATCGTACTGTTTAGGATACTGAGGTGTGTATGAGTGTCTGTGTATGTGTAGTTACAAAGGATAGGGATTTCCTTTTCTGAAAGTTTTGCAAGTATCCAGAATGTAAATGTTTACCAAATGCTTTTGGAAGGGATTATGAGAATCTATTTAAACTGCCCACACGTTTGTCAAGGCCACAGTGAAGATCAAATACCCTCAATTAGCAAAGGAAGTAAAGAAATAAAATGGTTTGAAGTCAGTTCTTTGTCAGCCTGTACTCTGCTAAAACATCAGAGAAATTCAGAAGTCTGCAGTTTGAACTTGGTATTTTCATCTAGATATTTGTGTTATTTTTCTCTTGTACTTGAGGAACTCTTCATGCCATGTGCAAAATTTAGGAACCAAGAAAACCAGGTTTCTTTTGAGCGCGGTGCGGCCGGTCTCAAAACGGACAAAAAAAAAAAAAAGTCCCCAAGCAAAATAAGTTTTACTGACATCTAAGGGCAAAGAAAATTGCATCTGTCTTTTGAGGCTTTCATTAACCATTGAGCATTATATAATATCCAGCACTGAAAACTAGTAAGAGTATCAGAAGTGTCTTGGGCCGGCCCCATGGCGCACTCGGGAGAGTGCAGCGCTGGGAGCGCAGCCACGCTCCCGCCGCGGGTTTGGATCCTATATAGGAATGGCCGGTGCGCTCACTGGCTGAGCGTGGTGCGGGCGACACCACACCAAGGGGTGCGATCCCCTTACCAGTCACGAAAAAGACAAAAAAAAAAAAAAAAGAAGTGTCCTGACTTGAATGATAAGTTACATAGTCATCTGCTTATATAATACCTCCCTAAGGAGCAATAATAATAATGATAATTATTATTGCACAACAACCATGACAGTTTCATAGTGAAGCCTTCCTTAACCACCCTGCCTTAAAGAGTGACCTCCTCCATCCTTCCTATCCACCTAACTCTACTTTTCTCCATAGCATTCATCACCATAAAAAAAGTAATATACATTTTACTTATCACCTGTTTCCTCCAATAAAATATAAGTTCAACAAAGGCAAATCTTCTTTTTGTTTACTAGTATATCCTCCAGTATCTGGTAGATGTTTCACAAACATTTGTAGAATGAATGAAGGCAGCATCAGTATCATAACAATAGCTAATGTTTATTGAGCATTTACTATGTGGTGGATGCTGCTCTAAAAGCATACATTTTATCAAACAATCC
>NW_007726263.1:450814-471732 GCF_000696425.1 Galeopterus variegatus | reverse complement strand
AAAAAAAAAAAAAAAAAAAAAAAAGAAGTGTCTAGGTGTTTTGTTTTAGGGGAGAGAGAGAGACAAACGGTACAATGCCTTCATTAAATATGTAACTAGCATCTAGACCACAAAATTCTGAATAGACTTACTATAGACTGGAATGAGAACGCTCATGCTTTTATACTTTCAGGAATATTAAGGCCTTATTTTGGAATTCCTAAAAAAATCTACATTTTGTTACAGTTTTTGAGCTTTTATTGCTTTGCCATGACCATCACACACGGTCATCTAATGAGAATTACATTGTCAGTTTATAACTGTACTTATTTTATATATTTACGCTATATGTTTCTATGGTATATTGTTCTCAAAATCTAGCCCGTTTTCTGTTGAGGTTTCGTAGAATATGTTAGAAAAGGATCACACGGGAGGAGCAAGTCCTTGCTTGATAAGAGCAGCTGTCCTGTTGGTAATACGAGTGTGCCTTTCTCTTCTCTTGCTTCAGACGTTCCATTTGTTCCTCTCATCTTCTGGTGGCTTCTGAGAGAGCTTTGTTTATAAAGAATGTAACAAGCCTAGCTTGTTTATGTGACAAAAACATAACAAAAAACCTTCTAATTTGTTATGGATTGAAAATAAATATAATAAAGAAATATGAGCAAATGTTTTCATAATATCTATTTTACTTTTTACCTAATAGATTTACTTTTTACCTAATTTTGAGGATTTTTTCATTATCAACTTGTTTATGTTTGTAATAACTCCCACCTCCAACTGCTGTGACTCAATACTGTTTACATCTGGTAATGAAAATTAAGGCTAAAATCTTAAACATGTCTTTCATGTATTTCGTAGAAGACACACTTACTGGATTTCATATAGAAACCTCCTTCTCATTCTAAATTTATAAAAGGACCTCAAACACCTTTTTTTTCCTCACAGGGAAGAGCAAGAAGAGACGTCTGCAATTCGAGTTGGTTTTATCACATATAACAAAGTTCTCCATTTCTTTAATGTAAAGAGTAACTTGGCCCAGCCTCAGATGATGGTGGTGACTGATGTTGGAGAGGTCTTTGTTCCCTTGTTGGATGGTTTCCTTGTCAACTGTCAAGAATCCCAATCTGTAATTCACAAGTAAATATCAAGAGTTTTATAAATACAAATCTGGTGTCTGTTTATAATTGCATTGTGTTTTGACTCAATCACATATTGTTTTGCTTTGTCTTTAGCAAGGGTATCATTTATATTAAGTATGTCTCTTTTTAATAGACCAGTATCTAAAAGGAAGAATTTTTTTATGCTCACACTCAACTGTATCAATCCTTTCTCTTTGCTAGAAAGGTAATGCAGGGGAGATATTAGGAAATAATAATGTGGATGAAGGTATTCAGTGATGGTAATAATAGCTAAAGATAACTGCCACTGTTCCAAGAAATTATGGTGTAAGAGATCCATAATGTTGTGAATAGAAAAATGTCTACAGAATCATGACTTTGTAAATGTTCCCTTCAAATCATAGATTTGGGTGCTAAACCATGCTAGGGTATCATTCCCTGAGGAATGGCCTGTGAAATTCATCCGTAGGTGTTGAGCATAAAATAAAAACCACATGTGTTTAGGCTGGAAATGTCAATGATTTATTTCTTGAAGTTTATTCCAAATATGCTAAGCATTTAAAACATTTTATTCACTCATTTCTTATAGTTTATTGGACCAGATTCCAGAGATGTTTGCAGACTCTAATGAAAATGAGACTGTGTTTGCTCCTATCATCCAAGCTGGCATGGAAGCACTGAAGGTGAGAGAAGCTATTTCTAATTGCTAGTAAATAAATCTTAAAAAGAAAGAGACCAAAAAAACAGGAAGTTTTATTTATGAAAGATAATACAGTTTTTATTAAAACTTGTAGGTCACTAGAGGCTATTCCAAACTTCCACGCAAATCTCAGGAGGAAATGGCCAAAACCACAAATTGCTCCCAGCGTTTATATTCCAGCACTATTAGCATCTGAGCAACTGATTTTGCCAAGATTTCCAGTTTATCTCCTCCCTTTGGCTTTTGTATGAACTTTATACGATCTATTTTAAAATTAGTCCAACAATGTCTGAACTACCAGATTGATTCCCATATCACCCTCCGCTTCCTTGAAGTTTTCAAACATGTAGGGGCAAGGCCTTATGACAGTGAGTGACAGAGATGTGAATGACGCCCAGGGCCTTGCTGATTGCCAAAAGTAGATGAGAGGTTGGCCACGTCTCCAGTTGGCAAGCTGAGCCCAGTCACTCTGGCCATTTTCATAATAATAGACAGTAAACTGAAGAAGGCAAAATGGTTAGAAAGCGCTTATTCTAAATCGTTATTACCTTAGCACAGGAGTCAAATCACTTTGGTCCTCACAGCTAGTTCCTAAAATTAATTTTTAAATTTTATTATTAAAGTTAAGTTAACTTTTAAAATAAAATGGCTAGTAATAATAACAACAATAACAAACAGCAACAACAGTCATACAGAACTGAGTTTTTGAAACACTTCCCACATAAATTTTGTGTCTAATTTAGTAATTTGGTTCTAGAACAGTGATTCTTGCTTGGGTCTTTCTTTTTTTTTGATCTGCAGAGTATTCACTAATGGATGAAAGGCTGTTGTGAATATCCCTCAAAAAAAGTCTCAGAATATGGGCTGGCCAGTTAGTTCAGTTGTTTAAAGTGTACAGAATATCCTGAGCTGTTCAGCTGACCAGCTGCAGTCCTGAGCTTCCCAAAGTTACTCTTTCCCTCCCCACCCTTTTTAAAAAGTATAAGCAATTAATGTTAAGTCTTGTATTACAGAGTTACATCTCTTCTTCTGCACCATAAACAACTTAGGAGAAGGGAGAGTAGTCCCTACACTGCCATACAAAACACAGGCACTTAATAAATCTTTGTTGATTGAAAGAACAAGTGAATGAATGATGTGGCCTCTTCAGTATTTTGTTACTATCTTGCAGATTCTCAAAAATGTTAGCTCTTAGCCTAATAATGACTTCAGACAAAAATTTTAGTGTATAAAAACTGCACAAATATAAATCTGACTGATTTTTAGCCACACAAGACTCTGAAAAGATAAGATAATATGACTGCCAGAGGTAGCTAAATAGTCATATATGCACCAAACATTTACACACACACATGTTTACCTATTTGAAGTTTTTTTTCCTTCATCCAAAGCTGGCAAAGTTGCTACGAGGCAAAAAGCATAAACTGCAGAAAAGCTCCAATTGTACTGCATCATTTTCAGCTTTTTTTTTTTTCCACTGTCTGCTCTGAAACAATGAATTATAATCACCCAGAATTTTTCTGATGATGCAGGAGAATCCTTTTCATTAATTTATTATTACTATTGACAATCTGTTTACAAAAAGGTTTTGAGGAGACATATGATTATGGCACGAAGACAATAGAGTGATAAGGCAAAAGTAAAGAACCAGAAATCAGTAAGAAGGTTAGGGAAAGGAAATAATCACATTAGAAAATCAACACTAAGTATTATTAGTACTTTTCTGGTTAATTAAGAAACGTTATGAGCTAAAATGGCTGCAATAACTGACTCTAGGAAACCAGCTAGTGAATCTTCCTACATGTTAAGAAATTAAATAATACAAGAATGTCTCCACTGAATGTTCTGCAAAAAATAAAGAAAACTTTCTTCATAAAGTTATTTCTTATTTTAACCATTAATTAAAAGTGTAGGATAAGAAGTTAAATCATGGTCAAAGCATTCTTAGAGCAAAAATGGCATATGAAGTTGGAGGGGTCAGGAATGCAATTTTCTGGTGAGTTAACGGATAGTCTCAGAGATTGTAGAATGGATAATAATTCCTCATGCTGGTAGTTTCCAAATATGGATAATCATCAGAATAAATTAGGACGTAATGAATCAGAATTTCTGGAAGTGGACCATAAATCTGCGTTTTTCAAAAGCACCCGCCCTTTACCATGTGATTCTATGAATAGCCAATTGAGGTACCAAGTGCCTTACTTATCTTTTTGAAGTAGTGGAGCATCATTCAGTGTCTGTATGAAAACTGGTGTTGGAAAGAACAATGTTCACCTCGCCAGCAGGGGCATGTTACTAACTGCCTTTGACATATGTCCAACATGTGTTCAACAAATGTCATTTTATAAAGATCGTTTAGTATCTTTTTTTTTTGGTAGCTGGCCAGTACCGAGATTGAACCCTGGAACCAACTGAGCTAACCAACCAGCCCCTGTTCCTCATCTTTTTGTAAAAACAGTTCTTTACCTTTTATAAAGATACTTTATTCTACTTTGTAAAATACTACTCATTAACTTTGTATTTATGAAATTATTCTGAGTTGTTATATTTATTTGTTTATTTATTTATTTATTTTTGTCCTTTTTGAGACCAGCCACACCGCGCTCAGCCAGTGAGCGCAGTGAGCGCACCGGTCATCCCTATATAGGATCCGAACCCGCGGCAGGAGCGCTGCTGCACTCCCAGCACCACACTCTCCCGAGTGCGCCACAGGCTCGGCCCATGAGTTGTTATATTTAGATATTAATTTCTTCTCATTTTAAACTTTAAGGTAAAAATATACACTACTATAATAAAAAAACTGCAAATGTAACAAAAAATAATATGCAAAAGACATGAAGCTACATTGGCTGACATGAGTTAGACTCTGGCAATATAGTGAATCATGTTTAATTTCAAGAAATTTTGCTTGGTAGTTTACTTCTTAGCTCCTTAAATAAGATTTTAAGTATTCTTAGTGCTGAATTGACTTTCATGGAGCCTGAATCTTCTTTTAATTGTTTCCCAGAGACTATAGATATATAATCTTGGTCACACGACTCTTCCTTTGTCACCATGCCTGATAGCTGGCTCCTAGTGTTTACTGTTGCCACAACACCACTACATTCTTGAGCATTCTTCCTTGAAATACCGCTTTAGTTTTAATCCATGTTTACTAAAAGTTTGAAATAAGAACTGTTGCATCACGACCCTGGGAATTCTATCATCTATTTTTACATTATGGGATTTATGTGGTCCTGAAAGTCTATATACCATAGGCTAAACAAGAAAGTGTTTTCACTGTAACACATCATTTTAATAGTTTTTTTTTTTAATGACATGGTATACAAACCTATATTTAACTATTTGCTCTTTCATTTACAACTTGTATGACTTTAGGCTTATTTTCTCTAAGCCTCAGTTTTCCAAAGTATAAAACGGACAGAAAATAGTAACTTGCCCAAAGTTATGAAGGTTTTTTTATGAGGATTAAACTAGATGAATATAGTGCTTGGCTCATAGAAAGAACTTATATTTTCATTAGTTTATTTTCTGATGTCCTTCCCACCCAAGGCATTTTCTGTGACTTTCTTTTTTTTTAGGCAGCAGACTGTCCTGGGAAGCTCTTCATCTTCCACTCCTCCTTGCCAACTGCTGAAGCACCAGGCAAGCTAAAAAACAGAGATGACAAAAAACTGGTCAATACAGACAAAGAGAAGGTACTTCGTAAACAATTATTCTTTTACGTGTCCATTTGTCAGTTATTAGGAGGGGGTAAAGCAAGAGGCAATGTTAGGGCTGGCTGGTTAGCTCAGGTGGTTAGAGTACAGTGTTGTAACACCAAGGTCAAGGGTTCAGATCCCTGTACTGGCCAGCTGCCAAGAAAAAAAAAAAAAAAGAGGCAATGTGTCTGTTATGTAAAAAAGAAAGGGAGAAGCTAAATCTATTGTGTAAGTCTAGGACATTGTATATTACAGGAATATTTTGAATTACAAATAACTTAAGAAATTTTATATTCCTAGAAAAACTGTTTTCTGAAATATCTAAGTTAAAATAAGGGCCCAGACTTTTTTTGTGTGTAATCTGTGGAAGAGACACTGAGTGATAAGCCTGTTAAAGAAGTGAAGTGGAGAAAAAATGTAGAAAGAAGATAAAGGGTAGAAGAAGAATGTAAACTGTACCATATGCCAACACTCCTTTAAGGTGGAGACTTGAGCCATGAAGTAGAGGTACCCAGTGCTCAAAATAAGCCTTTGCCTAAACCCTTGGACATGTGGCAGCAGAGGAAAAGTCAGTGGGAAGGAGAAGACCATGGATGTAGGCATCCGACTATTGGCCACAGGACGCCACACAAGTTGCCTCTTCTAGGGTCTGTAAAGCAGGGCCAGCAATATCAGCTTTACTAGGGTTGTTGGAGGATCAAATAAATTGCATGCATACAAATATTTTATGAAGCTCAAGACTTGCATAGACTGGGTGCTCAGTACATGGCTACCGCACTGTACCACAAATCATTTCTTTAGCTCACAGTTCACTTAATTGGAAAAAAAATTTTTTTTTTTCATTTTAAAAATTCAGTAAGAACTCAATAGAAACTTAAATTTTAAACCAAAAACATTTTGTGATTTTTATTTTTGCTTTTTTTGCATCTTTTTCTTCAGATACTTTTCCAGCCCCAAACAAATGTCTATGAGTCATTGGCCAAGGACTGTGTGGCTCATGGCTGCTCTGTGACGCTCTTCCTTTTTCCCAGTCAGTATGTGGATGTGGCCTCCTTGGGTCTTGTTCCTCAGCTCACTGGAGGAACCCTTTACAAGTACAACAATTTTCAGGTAAATGCCAGCAATTTGTTCACCTCACTTTTTTACTCCCATTTTAATTTTTGTGCTTAGATCATAGGGTAAGAAAGCTGTGCCCCCTTGTGGGCAACTGAAAAATGGAAATTCAAGAGCAGATGGAAAAATGATGTACATGGTTAAACAGTTTCATACTCCCTAAGTGTTTGGCAACAGATGGAGCTCATTCAGCCTCAGACTTAAATATAAATATAAGCTTCCATAACGGGGAAAATATCTTATATAAAAGATACTTAAGATAATGTTTAAAAAAGTGACTACATGTTTGTTTTAAATTTTGGGGATTTGGGGGATCAATTTATTATACCCCTCTCTTCCAAGCCTGAGTTGAGAGAGACAGATTCAAGAGGTGATCACAGTGTCAGCACTGTAGTGGACCTAGGTCTGTAGGTAAGTGCACTTGCTTATGCTTTACCCCAAATTTGACAAACATATACACCCAGACATAGGGTGGGCAAGTTACAGGCTTATCCTGTGAACATCTGTACATTGAATACTTTCTGTATTGACTGGAAGAAATGTGTGCCTCCTGCAGGCAGGCTGCTTCCCCAGAAAGAGGACCCAGCAGAAGCTGAGCTCTGCCCACACAGTTCCTTTTTCCAAACTTACTAATCAGATAAGCCACTCCCCCTCATCTGAGGAGAAGGGGTCGGCAGTATGCCTCTAATGTGTGTACCTCCACATGGAAACATGGAGTGGGAAGGGATGTTCCCCCAACATAAATGACAGATGTTAACCATTATTTTTATTTATCATCAATGAAATTATTATTAATTATTAATAAACCCAGTTACATTACAAACTAGTTGTGTTATAAAGTAGTTAAGTGACTTGATAAGACCAAAGAATACAAATGAAATAAAATTGAAAAAGCTTTACGAGTCATTTCCAAGACTTTTGTATATATGTATGTCTTTTTAGGCACACTCTAGAAAATAAGCTCATAATAATCATAAAGAATTCTAACTCTTTCTCATTCTGCCCAGATGCTGGATACTGAGGCAAAATGAAACCTGCTGTGCTGACCAACTTCAGCTCCTTTTCCAACTAGGGAGATATATTTTTTTGGAAAATTTTTTTTTCTTTCCCAAAAAAGTCTTTATCATTTCCATTCCTTATTAATAAGGTCCTGGCATATGTGAATAGTACTGGGTCCTTGCCAGGGTCCTTAGCTGCATATAAGTGTGATTGTCTACTTAGCTTCAAAGAGTACACTACTAAGTGCTGTGTAGGTAGCGGGTGTACTGCAGTAGAACCTTTTAGGCTTATTACTTTTTTTCTGTTTCTTTAAGTTGAGTTATGTGCCAACCCTGTTTAGTTTCTGATATAATAAATGATATTTTCGGGGCCGGCCTGGTGGCGCACTGCTACAGTGCGCCGCTTGGGAAGCGCGGCGGCGCTCCCGCCGAGGGTTCGGATCCCACATACAGACCGGCCGCTCACTGGCCTAGCGAGGTGCGGGAGCAACACTGAGGGTTGCGATCCCGTTGCCGGTCCTGGTCCGGTACGGGCGCGACACTGAGGGTTGCGATCCGTTGCCGGACACGAAAAAAAAAAGACAAAAAAATAAATAAATAAAATAAAAAATAAATGATATTTTCTTGTACCTCAACATATCAATAATTTTTATTGATTCTTTCAATGTTACTAAGAAATGCTATTGTAATCCAAGAGAGGAAAACCTCTAAAATGTAAGCAAGGAGTAAAATATTTTACTGTCAAAGATTGTTAAGTTTGGCTATGCTGCTACTACTCAAATCATTTACCTCTTTAAAGACCCAGTTATTTATTTGTGGTTACTCCACATTGTTGCAAAACTGAATCATACTGTACAATTTCTTTCTCATCCTCAAAAGTAAAAGTTTTAATAGTGTCTCCCATTCAATAATATTATAAGGCAGAAATGATAAAAATGATGGTCAAGAACTTTGCAGGCGTCCAGTTGTGTGTAAACAACTAAGGAGATTATTATAATCTGTGATTTCCCTCTTTCCTTTCTTCCTTAACCTTCCCTTTGTGTTTGGGGGGTTGAGAAGACAGAAAGGGATGTGTGCGTCTGCATATCTCCTACCTGTCAAGCGGTAGTGGTGAGAATTTCTTACAGGGCTTCACTGATCAGGTCAGATGAGAAGCTTTATAAGCTGGTACTCAACTAATTTGTTTACTCTTGGGTGAGCACTCAGCTCAGGATTGTGCATATGTACATATTATTTAAATGTTGCTTAGTTGTAGATTGTGAACAGGTTTTAGAAATGTGATAGTAGAGTGGTTAACAACGCTAAGAGAAGGGGTTTCTGCTAACCCTCTGCATGAACTGTCCCCTGACTTTGCTTCACCAAACTCTGAATGTGATTAGATAAAAGGACCCCCAAGTGCAGGGTCTTTCACCAGCTCCATTAAATGGGTGTTATATAGTGGGTCTTAGACTTATCTCTAGCCCTAAGTCCCTGAGTGGATCATTTATGCTCTCTCAGTTTCCCATTTGCAAAATAAAATTAATAACTGATTTTCCCATCTAAAATAGTGGGTCTTAGACTTATCTCTAGCCCTAAGTCCCTGAGTGGATCATTTATGCTCTCTCAATTTCCCATTTGCAAAATAAAATTAATAACTGATTTTCCCATCTAAGTGTTATGAAAATGAAAGAAAGTAATAGATGTGAGTTTAATTTGAAAAGTTAAGAATCACTGTCTAAAGATCCTATATTTTCCTTAACCAAAGAAACATAAGATGTGCACATAAATATGCTAACTCAGGATTTTAAAAATAAGAATTAATTTAGTCTGGCCAGTTAGCTCAGTTCATTAGAGCACAGCCTTGTAACACTAAGGTCAAGGGTTCGGATACCCATACCAGCCAGCCATCAAAAAAAAAAAAGGAATTATTTTAAAATTAGGATTAAAAAATAAGAGTTGCTATTTTAGGTATTTTACTGCAATCTGGTGTGCATTGATCATACTTTATTTTTTAGATGCACTTGGATAGCCAACAATTTTTGAACGACCTTAGAAATGATATTGAAAAGAAAATAGGCTTTGATGCTATTATGAGAGTTCGTACCAGCACAGGTAATTATTATTTATACTATTTTTAGGTTTATTTTGTATAATTGTTTCCTCTTCAAATCAATAACAGGCCAACAAAGAAAATAACAGTAAAATAAGGAGAAGTAAAATTTCTCCTTTTTCTTATCTTTAGGTTTCAGAGCCACTGATTTCTTTGGTGGAGTTTTTATGAACAACACCACCGATGTAGAAATGGCAGCCATTGACTGTGACAAGGCAGTGACTGTGGAGTTCAAGCATGATGACAAACTCAGTGAAGACAGTGGAGCCTTGATCCAGGTGATTTCAAGTTTATCCATCTTTTGGTTTTTAGTTTGTTACTGATAATGATCATTGAGGAGACTAAAATACCATCAAATGTGTTAGTCTCTTCATAAAAAAACTCAGCTCTCTTTCTGCAAAGACAGAAGTCATTAGATTAGAGCACTCAGTGGTATGGTTTCTGCATAGTCTGATTCATTTATGTCATTGCAAGAGAGCCCAAGAAACTTTTGGTAATGTCAGCAAACTGGTTTCCAACAGTATTTAATTCTTTCAGGCTGTAGCACTCATCTACTCCTGCCATATGTGTATTAGTTTGCTGAGGCTGCCATAACAAAGTATCATGGACTGAGGAACTTAAACAACAGAAATTTATTTTCTCATACTTCTGGTGGATAGAAGTCTGAGATCAAGGCTTCTGAGAGCCTTGAGGGAAGGATCTGTTCCAGGCCTCTCTCCTTTGCTTGTAGATGGTCGTCTTCTCCCCATGTCTTCACATCATCTTCCCTCTGTTGTGTGTCTGTATCCAAAGTTCCTCCTTTTATAAGGATAACAGTCAAATTGGATGAGGGCCCACCCTAATGACTTCATTTTAATTAATTTACCTCTTTAAAGACCCTATTTCCAAATACAGTTATATGCTGAGGTGCTGGCAGTTAGGATTTCAACATATGAATTTCGAGGGGCACAGTTTAGCCCACAACATCATGTTAAGCACGTTATCACATCATAAGCAAATGGAATAGCATTTGGCTTTGTTGTAAATAAGGTTAACTATAAGCCATGGAGACTTTGAACTAAAACAAGAAAAAACATATCTACTGTCATAGTTTTCAGACACTAATATCACTCTGAAAGGATGGAGAGGGGTTGGCATTAAGTTGAGGAAGAACTTTAACTAATGTTTATTTTTTAATCACATATATTTGGGGAAATGGTTATATCTCTGCATTCTTAAAATATGTATATCATCAGCATAAGACCTAAGTACATCGTCAAAGCTAGTTGTGTATTTTTAGGAGAAATGAGCCTTGAATAGGGCTATGAGCACATGAAGGTGTTGTTTCTGGACCTAGATCCTTGGTAATAAAATCTGAGATATGTGAAATGGGAATGGATGTTTACATATGAACAGCTCAATAGTTTAAACCAGCGAAATACTACATAGAAACCCAGAGGAGGAATTGGTAATTATTCTCCCTTACTTCTTGTTGCTCAATCTTTAACAGTAATAGAAAAAATTCTGTGGTCTTTTATTTGTACACACTGTTTTCAAACTACAGATAAGATCAAGGTAGTGTGGTGGATATGTTAATCAGAAAAACACGTGACCTCAGTGTTTCTTTTGCAGTGTGCTGTGCTTTACACGACCATTGGTGGTCAAAGAAGACTTCGGATTCACAATCTTGGCTTAAACTGCAGCTCCCAGTTAGCTGATCTTTATAAGAGCTGTGAAACAGATGCCCTTATCAACTTCTTTGCCAAATCAGGTAACATGTTGGTAATCCTGGGGTTGCATAAGCCTTGCTTAGTAAATCAGTCAAGATTTATTGGTTAGTTGAATCAGTAGCTGAAAAGTACTGTGGTGGTGCAGCCTTTTGGTGGGTAAATTCAGAACTAACGTAAGCAAAGATTGAGGAAGAATAGTCAGCATCTCTAACTCTAAATTTATAAATGACATAATTTAGTTCAGGGGAATCAGTAGCTGAAAAGTACTGTGGTGGTGCAGCCTTTTGGTGGGTAAATTCAGAACTAACTTAAGCAAAGATTGAGGAAGAATAGTCAGCATCTCTAACTCTAAATTTATAAATGACATAATTTAGTTCAGGGCCAGGCTCTTCAGATTTATTTAAGTTTCCTTTCTGGGAGGAATCAGAGTTGAAATTTAGGAAGGCGATGCTTAGACCTTGATCATGGTATATGAATGTGCCTGTGGCACATGGGGGGCACAATTTAGAAGGAGATTAGACTGAACTCACTTATCCATACCATGATAACTAGAAAACAGGATGGGCCCTGAGGCAGAATTTTCTTTGGCTTTACTTCTGAGATTCTACACTAAGGTTTGGAAGAAATAGTTAAATATCAGAAAATGACATACTGGCCTTTCTTTTCGCTGTATGTAGAACTCTTTTTTTTAGTGTTCTGAAGATAAATCTGGGCTAATATAATCTTTTGCTATAGTTAGGTCATTGTTCTCCACTGGCTAGATCATCATAGACTATCAGCGAATGACGTGAACATTTTTAAATGCTGTTACCCTTGCTGGGTTGTCTGAAGATAATAGTAATTTGTTCTTTATTATTATAACTACTTGAAGAGGTCATCAGTTTCTGAGCTAAAACTTTGACGTCCTTTTCATTGTTTTGTGCCCATAGCTTTTAAAGCAGTTCTACACCAGCCTTTAAAGGTCATCCGGGAGATTCTAGTTAATCAGACTGCCCATATGCTGGCATGTTACCGGAAGAATTGTGCAAGTCCATCTGCAGCAAGCCAGGTAAGCTGCCTGTTGTGTTTAGATGTTAAAGTGTTACAAACAACTACTTGTTCCTTCAGCATGTAGCTATTGAAGGCTTATGATTTGCAGATACTTAGATACATGCTGTATAGAAAAACCATACAGCCAAGGAGGTTGAGAATGCAATTTGGGGGGGCTGAGGGATTTTTATAGCCAGCACTTAAAAACTCAGCTTTACAAGGTGCCTAAACCAAAAAAATATGTGTGCATATTCAATTGGCAGTCACTACATTATGTATAAACAAAAGAATGTTATATGTAAGAAGTCTCATAATGTAAACAGGATTCTCTTTTGTATATAGGGGTGGATGTTTTGTTGTGAAGTGTGTATGCTTAAATACATTTTAGGCATATTAACAAAGTTGACATGAGCTGATGGTAGTAATAACATTTTATAAACAAAAATATAATTTATACATATAAATAATAACATTTTATAAACAAAAATATAATTTATACATATAAATATTGGAATTCTTTATATTTAAAAGTGATTAATATGTATAACACCAAGGCCAATTGGGCCCCTCACTGGCCAGCCACCAAAAATAATAATAATAATTATTGGAATTCTTTATATTTAAAAGTGATTAATATGTATAACACCAAGGCCAATTGGGCCCCCTCACTGGCCAGCCACCAAAATAATAATAATAATAATAATAATAATAATAATAATAAATAAATAATTAAAAACAAAAGTCATTGATAGGTATGGAGAGTTTTGGAAGAATTGTCTGGCCATCACCTAGTAATATGAAATTTTAGAAGATAAAAATTGTAAATAAACTTCATTTAGACTATCTCCTATAAAAGAAAAAGTAAAACCTCAAGTTTACATTTATTTTTGCATTTGTTCTCTTATTCACATTCTTCCTGTCAGTAAAAGTTGCCATTTTTCTTACTTGTGTATTGAATATCTGAGTGTAGAATTTCAATTAAAAGAGAAGACAGCAAGCAACAGATGGGAAAAGTTTCTAGTTCATTCATCATCAAAAGTGGGTGCTGAGAGGACATCAGAAACACCACCTAAAAGAAATCCTTCAGCAGAAAAGATAATGCAGATAAATTTTGGGTCCAAATTCATAATCTGGGTAAGGGAAAATAAAACAAACACATCTATTAGATTGGACTTTTCTTTTTTTGGACTGGTAAGGGGATCGCAACCCTTGGCAAGGTGTGGTCTGCACCATGCTCAGCCAGTGAGTGCACTGGCCACCCCTATATAGGATCTGAACTCGCAGCCTCGGTGCTACCAGCCCCGCACTCTCCTGAGTGAGCCACGGGGCCGGCCCTAGATTGGACTTTTCATAAAAGTTCTTTTCCATGCTGTCCAAAGTGATTAAATTAGTCATCCACTCTTTCATCTCCTGTTTTGATAATCATATGAATAACTCTAAAATCTGTATGAATATTCAGTCCTCTTTATTACTCAGAAGATTTGTCACTTTAGTAAACTCAACACCCACCAGGTGCACCTGGAATCTAGCCTAATATAGTCCAATCATGAGCACTTTCCGTCCTCGTTTTACTATTTGTTTTAGAGCTCTGGGAACCTTCTTCTGTTTCTGGAGTATCTCTCAGTTCAGAAGGATTAGTTGATGCAGAACAGGTACAGTTAGTGTCTTCTCTGGAAGTTTTTTTGCTAACATTATTAAGATGATTGGATTCAAAGACCTTAAGTTAAAAAGAAAAGTCTGTTGCCCATTTAAGGAAAAAAAATAAAGCCTATCAATGCCTTCTTGTTTAAAAGATAAAAGTGGTATCTCTACCATTAGATTATCTGTTTATATAATTTAATTATTTCTGGAGTAAAAACACTATGATGCCAAATTTTCTCTGAATAAGTTGATAGAGGTTATTCATATTTGTATAATGAGATTTTTCTTTCTTCATTAGTACTTTTCAGGTGTACCCTTCAACCAAATGATATGCTTTAAAAAATGATGTAACTTATATAACTTATGATTATCCCTGATGGGGTATGGAAACTGTAGAGGTTATAAAACTGTCAGTAACAATAATATATTAAAATATATTATTAACTGAAAGAATAAAATTGCTGGACTTTGGGTTCTCTTCAGAAGATGTAACTACAAACCCAGTGCCCTCCCACAGTTCTCTTGTGAGAATTGATATCTGCGGAGAAATTCCTAAAGGAATTCCACCGTTCTACCATAGAGCCCAAAGTTTCCCTGATCTAAGCAAGACCATCAAGGAGCTGTATACTTGGATTATATGACACTGGAACTCAGTTGAATTGCTTTTACTGAATTGCCATGACTGAGACTAAACTGATGTAAGAAAAGGCACTTAGGATACAAAACTTAAGGAGGCACCCACTCTGAGGGTCATTTGATAGATGCTATGTTAAGACATACAACTAGTAATAACATTAAAACAATGTTTTAGGCTTATATAAGCAGGGTAAATTCTTTTTATTAAATCTAAAGCTCTCTGTTCTGAGCTTAAATATATTACGGATGCTATGTTAAGACATACAACTAGTAATAACATTAAAACAATGTTTTAGGCTTATATAAGTAGGGTAAATTCTTTTTATTAAATCTAAAGCTCTCTGTTCTGAGCTTAAATATATTACATCATATGGGAGTATACTGACCTCAAAAAGCAAGTCAAATAACCTTAACTGCAAAACAATAGTTTTGTTTTATTCATTACCACTTCTGTTATTTCAAAACCCAAAGAAGAGAAGAATTTTCCAAATTCAATCAAACTGGACTTATATGAATTTCTGTTCCTTCCTCACCCATACCTTTTCTACCCAGGAATAATTTAATTATTTATGGAGGGGACTGGGAAGTGGAGGGAAGATTTTGTAGTGATAATCTGTTGCCACATCTTCTTCCCCCCTCAAAAATATTGAATAAGACTGTCTTCTTGTTTTCTCTTACTCTTTAACTCCATTTTTCTTCTTCATCATCAATTTTCCTTTTCGTTTACCTCCTGTCTTTTCTTTTCTTCACCCCCTATAATCCAGCCTCCTCTAATCAGACTTTTTAGTCCTAATAGTGTCATTGTTGGCCAAGTGCACCCCTTTGAAGGTATTTAAGACAACAGATTTTTGAAATGTCTTTATATGACCTGATTAATTAGAAGCAACCAGTGAAATTTCAAGATAATATTAAAATACAGTATGTACATGTTTCTGTGTGGAAACATTCTTAATCCACAAGAGTGGCTAAGAGCATTCTTAATCCATGATAATATAAAAGATGCCTGAACTGATAACTAGCCCAGAAATAGCACTGGGGCTACATGGCTCTGGCATATGACTGTAATCTGGTTCCTACAGGTTTTGATTATAGTTTTCCTTGGCTGAGAAAGTAATACAGTACCAAATGTCAAATGAAAATATTTTATGCTGGAGAAAAAATTATAAGAAGAGAATGTTCTATTCTTATGAGGAAACATGCAAACTGTCTGTGGTTCTTTGAAAGGAAATTAGAAGTTGAGAAGGGAAACAAACTGCAAAGTAGAATCATTCTGAAACATGTTTGCCTGAACCAGTTAGAAAGATCTGTCCTGCACATTCCTTACTTACTGGATCATGAGAAGAGACCTACAATGTAAAGAGATTTAAGTTGGGGAATGAATTCTCACAGAACCCTGATGGAAGTTTTCTTTTCAGTGTGGATTCTGAAAAGTGTATATTCTTTTTCATTATTTAAGATATAAAGCTGAAAAGAAATCATGAATTTATAGACCAGATATTTTGGTTATCTGTTTGCAAATCATCTCCTATGGGTACTTTTTTTTAATGGATATTTCCTTATTCGTTGACCTGTACTGTTATATGGAAGGAAGTGACACTCAAATCAGTCAGACTTGATTATTAGCTGTTCTTATGAATTTTGGGGGGTGAAAGTTAAGCAACTTAGGCCATTATCTATAACTTTTTAAACTGTCAGGTTCTGTTTCTAGAATTGCTCATTGCGTTATGTTGTAGCATCTCATTGCGGTATATACATTTAGGCAGTTAGAATGAGGTCATGTGAACCAAAACGAGGATGGAGAGGAGGATACAGGTGGATTACAATGATAGAATTTAAAGGATTCACTTACTAATTGAAGGTAAAAAAAGAAAAAAATTAGGGTTCATTTGGTACTTCTACACTAAAAAGGAAACACAAGAAGAATGACATGTTTATGGAATTGTAGGAGTTTGTTTTTCACGTTATCATTCAATAGTGACACATTTGAATGCATGAAGCATTTTATTTTTCATCTGTCTGTAGTATTGCAATCTTCTTATTATGTTTTATCTATTTATGTCTATTATCCCCAATGGACTTCAAGCATCTTATGACATGGACTGTGCCTTATTCCTCATGTCCTTGACACTTTGAACAGAACCCGTGACAGAGTGCTATTTAATAAGCGTTTGATGAGTTCATGACTATGTGAGTTTAAGATGCATGAAGAGTATAAAGGAAGAGAGATCTCATGGGCAGTTGGTAATGCTGTTTTTGAACTCAAAGTAGAAATTGGAAATACAGATTAGGAAATCACTTATTTATTCTGTTTTATTTATTAAACATATATATGGTACTTACTATGTTCTAGACACTATTATAAGTGCTTTACAAATTAATAATCATTTAATTCTCATAACAACATTATTATCATGAAGTAGGTGTACTTATTATTCTATTTTCAGATGAGAAAACCAAGGAAAGGAGAGGGTAATTTGCCCAGGGTCACACAGCTCATAAGAGGCAGAGCTGGGATTGGATCCTAGGCGGTGGTTGTGCTGATAATCCCCACACCAAGGCTCCTAGAGCACTAGATAAAATCAAAACAACTGCTATTCTTCAAATATGTACTATGTGCCAGTTACTGTGCTCTGCGTGCTTTACATGGGTTACCATTAAGCCTCACAACAACCTCAAAAGCAAATTATGTTTCTGACTTAAAGATAAAGCTTAGGAGTTCTTTCTCAGTAGTCAAGTATATGAAAAAGGATATCTTTCTTTTTCAGCTTATTCTACCAGATTCCATGAAAGTATTACCAGTATACATGAACTGTTTGTTAAAAAACTGTGTGCTGCTCAGCAGACCAGAGATCTCAACAGATGAGCGGGCATACCAGAGGCAGCTGGTCCTGACCATGGGTGTGGCCGACTCTCAGCTTTTCTTCTACCCCCAACTTCTGCCAATAGTAAGCATGCTGTGGTGACGCATTTCCAAGAGGAGTCTGGAAGCGAATCGTATTTTGTGCTTTTCTATATGCTGTATCTGAAACATTTTGTTCTTAAGAAGAAATTTAAAGTCACAAATGCCTACAAAATGTGCAGCATGGGATTTAGAGCATAGGTTCTTTGAGCAAGCTGCATATGTGCATCAACATGTGCTCAGTGTGTGTATAGGGGGGGATTTGAGGAGTTCCTACTTCACTGAGTTGTTCAGGTGATTGCTTTTCTTTCCTCAGTCTCAGAATGGTAATCTTTGAGTAGATGGATTGAGTAGTCAGTAAAACAGTTGGGGCAAGCTAAGATTACTGAAGAAATCTACTTTATATCATTAAGGACAACTTACATATTGTGTGTATGGGATCTCATGAACACATATGTATTTGTTTTTACAAAAATTTATAAATGTCTAAGAGTCATCATATTTAATCAGAATGGCTATGATTTGCCTTGCCCAAATGCAATTAGGGGTTTATAAATGAGCATAGATTTGAGGACTCCTACACTGTACATCAGCTCTTGCCCTCAGAGCATTTACATGGCAACTGTATCCTGCTGTTTTGAAGTTATTCCTTAATGTTTTGAGTGCCCCTGCACTCTGCAGCTAGGCTTTCTCCCCCTAAGACCCCAAGGTTACAATTGCGGGAGAAGGGAGGGGAAAGCTGTCAGCTAATGTCTAACTCCTGTATTCAGGCTCTCAGTAACAGTACAACCAGTGTTAAGTCAGGTTGGAAATAAAAAACTATTAATTTTTTCAATCACTATGAAGGTTAGATGTAAATTATTAGGAATGATTGATTTTTTCAGATAAAATTGGATTATCAACAATCTGTACACCAGAGAAACTAGAACTCTGAAGGACAAGAACAGCACCACTCCACTGACATTTTCTTGCCAAGGTCACCAGTGACCAGCATGTTGCTAAATCCAAAGGGGCAGTTTTCATTTCCGACCTGTTAACAGCATCTGACATAGTTGATTACTCCCTCTTGAAATACCTTCTTCACTTGGCTGCTTCTGGTGTCTCTCCTACTTCACTGGCTACTCCTGCTGCCTTTGCTAGTTTATCCTGTTCTCCTTGTTGAAGTGGCCAGGAGCTTAGTCCCTGGGAAGCTTCTTTTCTTATCTCCACTCAGTCCCTTCAGGTCTTATGTGTTCTCACTGTTTTAAATACCATCTGTGTACCGATTCTCAAATTCATATCTCCAGCCATACCTCTGCCCTGGACTCTGAATATGTTTGTCCCAGCAGCCTACTGAGCTTGGATATGTAATGGGCATCTTAACTCGAGCCCCTGATCTAACCTCCCAGGCGTGATTCTTCTGCCGTCTTCTCCATCTCCATTTATCACTACTTTCTCTTTTCAGTTCTTCAAGCTGAAACTCTTGCAGTCACCCTTGACTGTTTTCTTCCTTTCATCCACCACATCTCATCTGTCAGCAAACATGGCTGGCTGTCCTTTCCAGGAATATCCAGTCTAACCACTTCTCATCCCCTCATCTGTCACCACCCAGAGTCAAGCATAATCATCTCTTCTATAAGTATTGCAATAGTGTCCTAACAAGTCTCCCTGCTCCCACCTTTCCTTCTCTTTCAGTCTGTTTTCAGCACAGAAGTTAGGTGATCCTGTTAAAATTATTGTCAGCTCATGTCACTCCCTGGCTCAGAACACTCCAGGATTTCCCATCTCAGTAAAAGCCAAAGTTCCTACCGCCCTGGCCCCTGCTATCTATTTTTTCCTGTCCTCCCTTCTACCTGACCTCATCTTCTGTTACTCTCCCTTTCTCATTCCACTCCAACCACACCAGCCTCCTTGCTGATCCTCAAACACTGCAGACAGGCTCTTGCCTCAGGAACTTTGCACTAGCTTTTCCTTCCATCTGGAATGGTTATCCCCAGATATACCCATAGCCACCTCTNTTGCACTAGCTTTTCCTTCCATCTGGAATGGTTATCCCCAGATATACCCATAGCCACCTCTTTCACCTCCTGAGATCTCTACTCAGAAGTTACCCTCTCAGGGCTGGCCTGTTAGCTCAGTTGGTTAGAGTGTGGTGTTGGTAACATCACGTTCAAGGGTTCAGATCTCTGTACTGGCCAGCAACCGCCCCCCTCAAAAAAAAAAATAAGTTACCTCCTCAGCAAGACTTCCGGGACTACCCTAGTGAGAATCCTAACACCACTGACACACCCTACCACTGTCCTGCTTCTTTTCTTCATAGCATTTAATACCATCTATAGTCCTATATATTTTACTTATTGACTAGAATAATGCCAGGCACATAGTAGGCACTCATTAAATATACACTGGAAGGAAGGGAGGGAGGAGAAAGAAAAAGAAAAGAGAGAGAGAGAAGAAGGAAGGAAGGAAGGAGTTTCTAACTATCTTGTCTTTGCCTGGACAGCACACATTAGACGTCAAGAGTACAATGTTACCTGCTGCTGTTCGTTGCTCTGAGTCCCGTCTTTCAGAAGAAGGAATATTCCTACTGGCTAATGGTCTAAACATGTTCTTATGGTTGGGAGTAAGTAGCCCACCAGAACTGATCCAAGGAATATTTAATGTGCCATCGTTTACACATATCAATGCAGATATGGTAAGTTTTGTTTTATTTTTTTCATTTTTGTGGTAATATACAAAATATTACAGGGAAAAAATAAGGCATATAGTTCAGTATAAGAAAAAAAATTTTCTGTTTTGATCAATAGTAATTAATTACCTGGCATAAAGTTATTTGTATAAAGTTTTATCAAACAGCCAAAATATATGAGTTTAATAGAAATTGCTAACACTTCCAGATCATTTGCTATGTGCCAGTCACTTTGCTCTAAATACTTTAAATATATCATTTCATTTAACTCTCATAACAATTCAGTGAGATGCATATTGTATCAGCATTTTGCAGGTGAATCAGTTGAGGCTTGTAGACAAATTCTTCTAGGTACCAAATGACAGAGGTAGCAGCCGAATCCAGTTATGCTCTGGGCTCATCCCTAGTATTCAGCTTCCTACTCAAAAGAATGCAGAAGGAACAGAGAGAGAAAGATGGCTGACTGGAGTTGTTTGGTGCCTGTTCCCTCCATGAAAAGAGACCAAAACCAACAAATAAACACCTATATTTTGACCAAAACGACTTAAGAAATATGCTGCAGAGCAGTAGGAGTGTGACAGAATCCTTGTGGAGCATGGAAAAGTAGGAGCATGGAAAACAACCAGGATAGCACCATA
>NW_007726263.1:448461-450477 GCF_000696425.1 Galeopterus variegatus | reverse complement strand
ACAGAATCCTTGTGGAGCATGGAAAAGTAGGAGCATGGAAAACAACCAGGATAGCACCATAGAGAGCAGAGCAAGGCATCCTACCTCTGCCTCGCTGTCTCCCTACGTGGACAGAGTCAGGTGGATAGAGGTAAGCTGGAAGAACCCCAGCCGTTTCCATTGCCACCACAAATGCCAGCAATTCCTGCCACAGGAGAGTCCCCCAGTCCTTTGACCCCAAACCCAGTTCGGAGAGTAGCAGGGAGTTTGTGCAGCTGCCTGGCATCAAAGTAGAAGCCCAGGTAGAGCAGCCCCCAGCTTCCCAATTTAAGTGGCTATAGCACAGCACCATCTTGAAACCAAACCCACTACTAGAGTGTGTCCTGCCCTGGGAGCTAGTGGAAACTGACTTGCTCCATCCCGAGGCCCCACCATCATTCTGTCATGTTGACACAGAAAGACTGAGACTCCAGTGTCTGCATCCATGTGGCACCCCTTACCCAGAAGGAGAGCAGGCAGACCTGCTCAGTGGGGAAGCCACTGATAAGCAAGCATCCACAACATATGTATGCACCTGCCCTTCACAACCCATTGGCCTGCTGAGAGCCCAAAGGTGCCCAGTCTGGCAGTAGCTCTACCTCCCACTGTGGCCCTCCACAGAGCTGCTGAGCCCTGCTACACAAGCGTACACCTGCTCCCTCACCAACAGCAATTGGGCAGTGGATTTGCCTCTCCATGGCAGGCTTCTACAGAGTTTCTAGGGCTGGCTGCACCCTTGCAGGCTTGCTCCAGGCTCAACAGCCGATCAAACAGCCCTCCATAGAGTTGCTATGCCCTGCTGCACCAGTGCATGCCTGCTCCTCACCAGACAGTAGACTGGGCAATGGCATGGAGGGTCTCTATAGAGCTTCTGGGCCCTACTGCACTCTTGCAGGCCTGCTCCAGGCTAGAAAGCTGGACTGGTAGCCCTCCATTAAGATGCCAGGCCCTGCTGCATCAGTGTACAACTGCTTCCTTCTGGACACTGGATTAGGTGATGCTCCACCTCCACCTGGTGGCTCTACACAGAGCTTCTGGGCCTTGCTGCACCTTGCAGATCTGCTACAGGCTCAACAGCTGATCTGGCAGCCCTCCACAGAGCTGCCAGGCGCTGCTGCATCTGTACACACCTGCTCCCTGCTTGACGGCAATCGGCTGTGGCTTTACTTTCTTTGGCCGTCTTGCATAGAGCCACCTTGCTCTGCTGTACCAACACACACCAGCTCCTGGCCAGGCAATGGCATCCACTTCATTGATAAGCCTTCACAGATCTGCTTAACCCCCACCTCCCCCGACAAACACCCAGGCACACCTGTATTCAGACCAAAAGCTAGTTGAGCAGCACAACACCCACAACCTCAGAGCTGCATGCCTACAACTGGCTTGACAGCCAGTTAAGCAGTGACTCTGTTCCTCAAGAGAGATTACCAAACAGCTGGTTGGCCCTCTGTACCCACATGCCTGGCCCAACAACCAGCCTGGAGTCTCTGACCCAGCAAAACAGAGCCAGTGTTGGCACAAACTCCTGTGACCAAGCCACTGAGGCATTTGTAGACATTGCAGAAGAGGATTACCACCAAAGAAACTGCACAGAGATTACACTGCTGAGCCCACCCAAAACCAAAGCCAATGAAACATATTCAACAGACACCCTAGTACCCACCTACAGGAAAATGTCATTTCTTTGTAATCTACTCCATAAAATTGGTGAAAGCAACTACTCCATTAGATGCACAGATACTAATGTAGGGACACAAGAGACATGTAAAAGCAAGGAAATGTGACACCCACAAAGGAACAATAAGTAACAGATGCAAAGAAAAGGGCAATTATGAAATGCCTGTAAAGAAATTTCAAATAATAATCTTAAGGAAACTCAAAGAGATACAAAAGAATATGAACAAACAATTCATTGAAATCAGGAAAAAAAATTCATGATCTGAATGAAAAATTCAATGAAGAGATAGATATAAAAAAGAACCAAACAGAAATCTTGGA
>NW_007726263.1:441242-447498 GCF_000696425.1 Galeopterus variegatus | reverse complement strand
CCTTTCTAGACAAGCAAAAGCTGAGGGAATTTATCACTATTCGAACAGCCTTACAAGAAATGCTTAAAGGGAGCGCTACAACTGGAAATAGAATGGCAATAATTGCTATCATGAATACCTGAAAAAGTACAAAACTCACCTTTAGAGGTAAAATCATAATTCGAACTCAGAATACTTCAGCGAGGTAACATTGCTGTGTAAATCCTTCAGCCCTCTAGTATGAAGGTTTAAATTCAAAATGGTCAAAGAACAACAACTACAATTATGGCTAAGGTACATACAATAGATAAAAATGTAAATTAAGGCAATGAGAATATAGTTTGTGTGTCAGGGGGTAGTCTAGAGTATTTTCAACGATCAAAATTTAGTTGCTATCACCTTAAAATAGTTTATTATAACTACAATACTGTATTAGCCTCAAGATAACCATGAAAAAAGAAAGTACAGCAGACACACAGATGAGAAAAAAGAGAACAAAGCTTAGTATCATAGAAAACCACCAACTCACAGAGGTATATGACAAGAGAAAAAGAAAGGAACTAAGAATCTACAAAATAAGCAGAAAGCAATTAACAGAAATGCAGGAATAAATTCTCACATGTCAGTAATAACCTTGATTGTAAATGGATTAATCTCTCCAATGAAAAGATATAGAGTGGCTGAATGTATGAAAACATAAGACCCAATGATATGCTGCCTACAAGAGACTCACCTATTAAAGATAAACACAGACTGAAAGTGAAGGGCTGGAAAAAGATATTCCATGCAAATGGAAACCAAAATTATGGGTAGCCATACTCATATCAGATAAAATAGACTTTAAATCAAAAACTGTAAAGAGAGACAAAGAAGGTCATTATATAATTATAAAGTAATCATTTCAGCAAGAGGATATAACAATTGTTAATATATATGCATCCAATACCAGAGTACCCAGATATATAAAGCAAATGTTATTAGACCTAAGGGGGTAGATAGGGTGCAATTCAATAATAGTAGGGGACTTTAACACCCACTTTGAACATTGGAAACATCATCTAGACAGAAAATTAAAAAAGAAACATCTGACTTAAACTGCACTATAGACCAAATGGACCTTACAGACATTTACAGAATAGTCCATCCAACAGCTGTGGAATATACATTCATCTCAACTGCATGTGGAACATTCTCCAGAATAGATCATTTACTAGGCCACTACACAAATTTATAAAGATAGAGATTACCTCAAGTATCTTTTCTATAGAAATCAGCAACAAGAAAATCTTTGGAAACTTTACAAATACGTGGAAATAAAACAACATACTCCTAAACAACCAAATGAATAAACCAAAATGGTTTAATGAAGAAATTAAAAGGAAAATTTTAAAATTCTTGAGACAAATGAGAATGGAAACACATCATACCAAAATGTATGGGATACAGCAAAAGCAGTTCTAAGAGGAAAGTTTATAGCAATAAATTCTAAAAAATTTTATTATTACACAATGTAAGCATTCTTTGTGGCCCTTTACTGATTTCTCACTAACCCCCACTTCGCCTCTCCCTTTCCCACCTCTGGTGTCCTTATTTCTATTCTCTCCTTTTGAGAGTTCAAGGAATTATTGTAATTCTCCTTCCTTCCTTCTTGCCTTCCTTCCTTCCTCCCTTCCTCCCTTCTTCCCTCCCTCCCTCCCTCCCTTCCCTCCCTTCACTTCTTTTCCTTCTTTTCCTTCCTTTCTTTTTCAGCTCTCACTTATGAGTGAGGACATGCAGTATTTCTCTTTCTGTGCCTGGCTTATTTCACTNATCTGAATGAAAAATTCAATGAAGAGATAGATATAAAAAAGAACCAAACAGAAATCTTGGACCTAAAGAACTTATTGAATGAAATAAAAAATAAAATTGAGAGCTTCAACAATAGACCTAGATCAAGCAGAAACAAAGAATTTTTGAACCTGAAGACAGATCTTTTAAAATTGTCCAGTCAGAGGGGAAAAAAAAGGAAGAGCAATGTAAAGGAATGAATAAAGCTTCTAAGATATATGGGACACTATTAAGCAAACAGATGTTCAAATTGTAAGTGTTCCAGAGAGAAGAAATGGAGAAAGGCACAGAAACCTTATTAATGAAATAATAGCCCAAAACTTCCCAAATATTGGGAGAAATGTGGAATTCAGATTCAGGAAGCTCAAAGGTCTCAATTAGATGTAAGCCCAAAAGATCCTTTCTGAGGCATATTATAATCAGATTGTCAAAATTCAAAGACAAAGAATTCTAAAAGCTTCAAGAGAAAAGCATCAAGTCACATATAAGGGAATCATCATTAGACTGTTAGCAGATTTCTGAACAGAAACCTTGCAGGCCAGTAGAGAATGGGATGATATATTCAAAGTTCTGAAAGAAAAATCTCAGCCAAGAATACTTTATCCAGCAAAGCTACTTTAGAAACAAGGAAGAAAAAATACCTTTCTAGACAAGCAAAAGCTGAGGGAATTTATCACTATTCGAACAGCCTTACAAGAAATGCTTAAAGGGAGCGCTACAACTGGAAATAGAATGGCAATAATTGCTATCATGAATACCTGAAAAAGTACAAAACTCACCTTTAGAGGTAAAATCATAATTCGAACTCAGAATACTTCAGCGAGGTAACATTGCTGTGTAAATCCTTCAGCCCTCTAGTATGAAGGTTTAAATTCAAAATGGTCAAAGAATAACAACTACAATTATGGCTAAGGTACATACAATAGGTAAAAATGTAAATTAAGGCAATGAGAATATAGTTTGTGTGTCGGGGGGTAGTCTAGAGTATTTTCAACGATCAAAATTTAGTTGCTATCACCTTAAAATAGTTTATTATAACTACAATACTGTATTAGCCTCAAGATAACCATGAAAAAAGAAAGTACAGCAGACACACAGATGAGAAAAAAGAAAACAAAGCTTAGTATCATAGAAAACCACCAACTCACAGAGGTATATGACAAGAGAAAAAGAAAGGAACTAAGAATCTACAAAATAAGCAGAAAGCAATTAACAGAAATGCAGGAATAAATTCTCACATGTCAGTAATAACCTTGATTGTAAATGGATTAATCTCTCCAATGAAAAGATATAGAGTGGCTGAATGTATGAAAACATAAGACCCAATGATATGCTGCCTACAAGAGACTCACCTATTAAAGATAAACACAGACTGAAAGTGAAGGGCTGGAAAAAGATATTCCATGCAAATGGAAACCAAAATTATGAAGACTAGATATATAGGATAAAATACTTTAAACCAAAAACTATAAAAAGACAAAGGACATTACATAATGATACAAGATCAATTCAGCAAGAGGATATAACAATTATAAATACATATTTACACACCCATCATTGGAGCACCCAGATAACATAAAGCAAATGTTAATTGGATTTAAAGGGGAAGATAGGCCTGAATGCAATAATAGTCAGGGACTTCAATAGCTCTGTCTCAGCATTGGACAAATTATCTACACAAAAAATCAGCAAAAAACCATTGGGTTTAAACTGTGCTACAGACCAAATGGACGTGACAGACATTTACAGAACATTTCATCCAACAACTGCAGAATATAAATTCTTCTCATCAGTACATGGATCATTCTTCATGATAGTCCACAAATCAAGTCTCAACAAATCTCAAAAAACTGAAAGATGGACCTTACAGACATTTACAGAACAGTCCATCCAACGGCTGTGGAATATACATTCATCTCAACTGCATGTGGAACATTCTCCAGAATAGATCATTTACTAGGCCACTACACAAATTTATAAAGATAGAGATTACATCAAGTATCTTTTCTATAGAAATCAGCAACAAGAAAATCTTTGGAAACTTTACAAATACATGGAAATAAAACAACATACTCCTAAACAACCAAATGAATAAACCAAAATGGTTTAATGAAGAAATTAAAAGGAAAATTTTTAAATTCTTGAGACAAATGAGAATGGAAACACATCATACCAAAATGTATGGGATACAGCAAAAGCAGTTCTAAGAGGAAAGTTTATAGCAATAAATTCTAAAAAATTTTATTATTACACAATGTAAGCATTCTTTGTGGCCCTTTACTGATTTCTCACTAACCCCCACTTCGCCTCTCCCTTTCCCACCTCTGGTGTCCTTATTTCTATTCTCTCCTTTTGAGAGTTCAAGGAATTATTGTAATTCTCCTTCCTTCCTTCTTTCCTTCCTTCCTTCCTCCCTTCTTCCCTCCCTCCCTCCCTCCCTTCCCTCCCTTCACTTCTTTTCCTTCCTTTCTTTTTCAGCTCTCACTTATGAGTGAGGACATGCAGTATTTCTCTTTCTGTGCCTGGTTTATTTCACTTAACATAAGTTTCTCTAGGTTCATCCATTTTGCTGTGAATGGCAGAATTTCATTCCTTTTTGTGGCAGAGTAGTATTCCATTGTGTATGTAAACCTCGTTTTCCTTATCCAGTCATCCATTGATGGACATTTAGGTTGTTTCCAACTCTTAACTATTGTAAATAGAGCTGCAGTAAACATGGAGTGCAGGTATCTCTTTGACATGATGATTTCCATTCCTTTGGTGTATACCCAGCAGCGAGATTGCTAGGTCATATGGCTCTTCTATCTGTAGTTTCTTGAGAAACCTCCATACTGTTTTCCATAAAGGCCATACTAATTTACAGTCCCACCAAGAGTATAGAAGTGTTCCGCTTTCTCCACATCCTCACCAGCATTTGTTATTCTCAGTCTTTGTGATACTGGCCAGTCTACCTGAGGTGAAATGATATCTCAGTGTAGTTTTGATTTGCATTTCCCTGATGCTTTGTGATGTTGAGCATTTTTAAGAATGATTTCTAATAAACAATCTAATGATGCACCTAACAGTTAGAAAAACAGCAACTAACTAAACCCAAAATTGGAAGAAGTAGAGAAGTAATAAAGCTCAGAGCAGAAATAAATGAAATAGAAATTAAAAATAATTTTAAACGATTGGTGAAATGAAGAGTTGGTTTTTTGAAAAGATAAACAAAATCAACAAACCTTTAGCTAGATTAACCAAAAAAAAAAAAGAGAGAAGACTCAAATATATAAAATCAGAAATGAAAAAGGAGACAATACAACTGATACCACAGAAATAAAAAGGATCACAAGAGACTATTATGAACAACTGTATGCCAACAAATCCAATAACATAGAAGAATGGACAAATTCCTGGACAAATACAGTCTTAACAGATTAAATTATGAAAATATTGAAAATCCAAACAGACCAATAACAAGTGAGGAAATTGAATCAGTAGTGCAAAATGTTTCATTAAAGAAAAGCCCAGGACCTGATGGCTTCACTGCTGAATTCTACCAAACATTCAGAGAAGAACTAATACCAATTCTGTTCAACTATTTCCAAAAATGGAGGAGGAGGGAATACTTCCCAACTCATTTTATGAGGCGAGCATTACTCTGATTCCAAAACCTGACAGGAACACAACAAAAAAAGAAAATTACAGGCCAATGTCCCCAATGAACATACATGCAAAAATTCTCAAGATACTAGCAAACCAAATCCAACAGCACATTAAACAGATCATTCACTGCAATCAAGTGGGACTTATCCCAAGTTTGAAAGGTCGGTTTAACATATGTAAGTCACTAAATGTGACATACCACATTAACAAAAAGAAAAACAAAAACCATATGATCATTTCAGTTGATGCAGAAAAAACACTTGAGAAAATTTAACATTCTTTCATGATATAAACTCTTAACAAATCAGGTGTTGAAGGTATATACCTCAATACAATAAAGGCCATATATGACCAAACCCATTGCTAACATAATACTGAATGTGGAAAAGCTGAAAGCTTTCCCTCTTAGATCAGAAACAAGACAAGAATGCCCACTTTCACCACTTCTTTTCAACATAGTACTGGAAGTCCTAGCCTGAGCAATTAGACAAGAGAAAGAAAAGGCATTCAAATTCAAAAGGAGGGGGCTGGCTGGTTAGCTCACATGGGAGAGTGTGGTGCTGGTAACACCAGGCTCATGGGTTTGGATCCCCATACTGGCCAGCTGTGCCAAAACAAACAAAAAAACACCAGAAGACAAATTTTCAAAGGATGAAGTCAAACTGCCCCTCTCTGCAGACAACATAATCTTATATATAGAAAACCCTAAAGATTCCACCAAAAAATTGTCTACTCAAAGCAGTCCACAGATTTAATGCAATCCCTATCAAAATACCAATGACATTCTTTATGGAAATAGAAAAAA
>NW_007726263.1:438442-440727 GCF_000696425.1 Galeopterus variegatus | reverse complement strand
CACAGATTTAATGCAATCCCTATCAAAATACCAATGACATTCTTTATGGAAATAGAAAAAAACAATCCTATAATTCATATGGAACCAAAAAAGACCGAGAATAGCCAAAGCAAACCTAAGAAAAACAAACTAAGCTGGAGGCACCACATTACCTGACTTCAAATTATACTAAAAAACTAAAGTAAACAAAACTATATTGTACTGGCATAGAAACAGATACGTAGACCAGTGGAACAGAACAGAGATCCCAGTAATAAATTCACACACCTACAGTTAACTGATCTTTGACAAAAGTGCCAAGAATACATATTGGGGAAAGGACAGTCTCTTCAGTAAATGATGCTGGGAAAACTGGATATCCACATGCAGAGAAATGAGACTACACCCCTATCTCTTGCCATATACAAAAATCAAATCAAAATGGATTAAATATATAAATATAAAACCCAAATGTATGAAACTACTAGTAGAAAACATAGGGGAAACATCCATGACATGGGGCCGGGCAAGGATTTTTTAAACAAGACTTCAAAAGCACAAGCAGTAAAAGCAAAAATAAACAAGTGGGATTACTAAAAAGTTTTTGCACATCGAAGGAAACTTAACAGAGTGAAGAGACAACTTACAGAATGGGAGGAAATATTTGCAAACTATACATGTAACAAGGTGTTAATATCAAGAATTAAAAGGAACTTAACTTGACAGCAAAAAACAACCGAACTGACAAATGAGCAAAGGATCTTAACAGACATTTCTTAAAAGAAGACATACAAATGATCAACAGGCATATGAAAAATGCTCAACATCTCTAATCATCAGGGAAATGCAAATCAAAACGAGATACCACCTCACTCCAGTTAGAATGTCTATTATCAAAAAGGTCATAGAAAACAAGTCTTGTTGGCGAGAATTTGGAGAAAAGAGAACACTTGCACACTGTTGTGATGGGAGTGTAAACTAGTAAGTCATCATGGAAAACAGTATGGAGCTTCCTCAGAAAATTAAAAGTAGAATTACCATATGATCCGGCAGTCCCACTATTGGGTATATACCCAAAGGAAATGAAGTCAGTATATTGAGATATTTGCACTCCCATGTTTATTGCAGCATAATTTACAGTAAACAAGATATGGAATCAACCTAAGTGTCCAACAATGAATGAATGGATTGTGAAAGTGTGATACGCACACAGACACACGCGTGTGCACACACACGCACACAATGGAATGCTACTTAGCCATAAAAAAAAAAAAGTCCTGTCATTTGCAACAACATGGATGGATTTGTAGGTCATTATATTAAGTAAGCCAAGCACAAAGAGACAAATACCACATGATTTGACTCATATGTGGAATCTAAAAAAAGAAATGTTGATATTATGGAGACAGACTAGAACAGTGGTTACCAGGGGCTGGGGAGGGGTGGGGGGAGGGAAAAACAAGGAGAGGTTGGCCAATGGGTAAAATATTACAATTAGATAGGAGGAATAAGTTCTGGTGTTCTGTTGCACAGTAGGGTGACTATGGTTAACAGTTAAGTTTTGTGTATTACATAATAGCTAGATGATAGAGGATAGACTTTTGAATGTTTTCACTACAAAGAAATGATAAATGCAGGAGGTGATGGTTACATTAACTACACTGCCCCAATCATTATACAGATTGTACCCCATAAGCATGTACAATTACAGTGTGTCAATTAAAATTTTTAAAAAAGAATGTGGAACGCTTTTATTGGTGTTTGGCTACAGCCTAAATCAGATAAAGGAGTTACAAAATAATAATACCACCAAAACAGATTATACGCCCCTCTGTTGCAATCATAACAAAAGAAATTGTGGGTCTGATGTGGAAATAAATACAAATGACTATTTTTAAATGTCTTAGGAAAACCCAGGAATTATAATTTATTTGAGGGTCAGCATTTATTGCAAACCTTATTTGCAGGTCATTGTTGCATGAGCACTGTTGCTGTGATGATTATTGTCTTCCTCTGCTTACTGGTGGATTCCTTCAGAATTCACAGTAGAGCTCAGCAGATAGTTTGTTCCCTGAAGCCTCACTAATGTTGTAGCAAGATGGCTTAAGTCTAGTTGTTAATTTTGGTATGAATGTACAATTTAGAGATATATGGCATTGTAGAAATGGGTAGGATTAAAATTCAAGGCTATCTAGAGAGTCAGATTAGAGAGCTGCATATCTATTACGAATGTCAAAAGTATATATTTTAAAGGAATTAAGGGTGTCCATATTCCATTAAGAGACTAGTTTTACAATTAGCATGAA
>NW_007726263.1:436694-437793 GCF_000696425.1 Galeopterus variegatus | reverse complement strand
AAGATGGCTTAAGTCTAGTTGTTAATTTTGGTATGAATGTACAATTTAGAGATATATGGCATTGTAGAAATGGGTAGGATTAAAATTCAAGGCTATCTAGAGAGTCAGATTAGAGAGCTGCATATCTATTACGAATGTCAAAAGTATATATTTTAAAGGAATTAAGGGTGTCCATATTCCATTAAGAGACTAGTTTTACAATTAGCATGAAGATTTATTATAAGTAAGATGTCTGCATATGGCTGAAATTAAGGAATGATTAGAAATGCAATTTTTTAAAAATAAAAAAATTAAATTAAAATTCAGGGTGTGAAAACTATGAGTTGGAAGAATGTTTATATAAAATTTAAAGAAGCCTCCTTTTCTGTGATAATGCACTGACATAGTAAATGCTGGGTGCAAATTAGTTTAACTTAACACACATGAAATAGCCAAAGTTTCTCCACCACAAAGCAGCACATGGGTAGGTTTGTGCTTATGTCAGCATACCTCTTCTTTTGTTGTTGCTTTTGTTTTTGGCGGCTGGTACAGGGATCCCAAACCCTGACCTTGATGTTGTCAGCACCAGACTAACCAAGTGAGCTCACCAGCCAGCCTGAAATACCTCTTCTTGACCTTCTTCAAAAAATGAGACAAAATTGAAAACCAAACGTGTAATACTTTCTTTTTACAGGCAGTTGGCATTTTGAGAAATATACACGAAGTAAGCTTATTTTATGTTATTTGTTGAATAAAAGGATCTTAATGTGAAAGAATACGTACAGGGGATGCAGGATAAATATAATGATGAATTTCCTACTTTTCTTAGAACTCCTGTGAAAAATATTGGCCATAACCTTTTCCTGAAACTTGAAGATTTATGGTAAAACATTTTAACTCACCTTTTCTGTGGCTAAGTCACAGGTTGGCCACACATTGGCTCTTGGCATGTTCTTGCTGAGAAGCAAGCATTAGAATTTTACTCTGTCTTAGTGGAAGAAATCTAAGTCCAGATCTTTCACATCTCCTGGAGACCATGTGCAGCTGGATTGTGTTGCGGATCACTAACTAGGTTTCAGGGAAATCTAAGAGGCCACATTCCACTTTAGAAATCAGCATT
>NW_007726263.1:434972-436490 GCF_000696425.1 Galeopterus variegatus | reverse complement strand
GATCACTAACTAGGTTTCAGGGAAATCTAAGAGGCCACATTCCACTTTAGAAATCAGCATTTGTGTTGGAAGAGTGGTACTTGGATGGCATTTTCCAAATGTGGTAATGCCTCAGGGTACTGCAGCTGATCCACTGAAGGGATACAGTTCATTCTTTTCTCTCATAACGCATCCTTGACATAGGCATCTTGAAAAGTGATTAAACTTTCATGGGAAATGGTCCAAAGACATCCTTTGCATAAAACATATATCTGTTGTTTCATTCCAATGATGTACATGTGTCAAATTCCAGAGAAGGAATTTATTTTCAAAAGACAGAGATATTTGGTTCATTGGTGGGAATGTGAGCCAGTAAGAATAAGTAATTTTTAGTGCATTTTACACATATTTGGTTTTCAGGTAAATGAATTAAGCCAGTAGTCAAGTATATGGTTTTAGAAGGATGTTTTTTAACATTCTCTCTCAAATTGCTGCTTCTATCTAAATGTTATAAATTCTGCTGAAACTTTAATTTTCTGAAATTTAGACAGTGCTGCCTGAGGTGGGAAGCCCATACTCTCAACAACTCAGAATGATCATGAGTGTTATCCAACAAAAGAGGCCATATTCAATGAAGGTAAGAATGAGACTTTATTTTTCCTTTCTTCAAATGCTTTTTATTTATTTCATTAGAGACTTTTAAAATGCATGCTCTATATTTTTATGACATGATCTTTGATAGAAAACCTCTAAGTATATCTGCCTGCTTATCAAGCACAAGCATACAAAAATAAATAGCTATCACCTGGGTTAACCATGAGATATCTTACTAAGTATTGACTTTTAGTAATCATGAAGATGCTCTTTATGGTTTAATAGCAATTGATATCATTAACAGGTTTTGAAATGACTTTTCTTTTGGTGCCTAAAATTACTTAGGTGTAAGTATCATTGAGAACATGTGTTAAAACTTGATTTTTACAATTTTAGATTTATTATCTTTGAAAAGTTTTGTTATTCTAATCCTTCTAAGCCCTTCTAGCCTTTTCTGAGTATGAGTGAAAGAATTAAGTTTAAATGTCTAGAACCCAAGAAACTTATACCTTGTTGCTAAGTCCCAGCTACTCATCTGTCTTCCTTCCCAAGCTCAATATTAGAGTCTCCTGGGATTTGAAATGTACATATGATGATGGTCTGTGTAACACTACTTACTGCAGAGGTATAAGACACTCATCTGGAGACAGGCCTCTACAAGAACCAAGATATTCTGGGGCTAATTTTCTCCTGAAATGTAAATGTGATGTCAGTTTAAATCAACATTCTTAACTGTGAAAGTAACTCATTCATGCAAACATTACCTTCAGATAGTTTAGATAAATTGAACTAATGAACAACTTTACAGTTTCTAGCAGATGTCTGGGTGAACACAGAACATTTTCATACCACACAGTACCTACTTGGATTCAGTTTAAGGGCAGGATCTAGACATGGCAGAAGAGGCTCAAACTAGACACATAAACACATTCTCCATGCAACACT
>NW_007726263.1:427699-434496 GCF_000696425.1 Galeopterus variegatus | reverse complement strand
CTGTGAATGCACTGGAGACATGCAATGCAAACTCCTTAGGGTCTCATGAAACACAAATTGAAAACCGCTGGCATTTAGAATGCGTAGCAGTGATGATCCACCTGCATGCCAGCTGCAGCACCTGCATCCCTCCAGCTGGCACCATTTGCAGATTAGAGGCAGGACTACATACAGAAATCATTCTGTGCTCAGTAGTCCCTCCTTCAAGGAAAAAAACAAAACTTTTCACTCCTTTGATTTCTTCTACCTGTTCCAGAAACCCCTTTTCAAGGTCATTTGAGCATCTGCGGTGAGCTTTGAATATTATATGTAAAAAAAATCTATAAGCAGCTGCATTATAAAATACTTTTAGCTTGAATACATAAAGAACCAGATTTTCTCATGTACCACCTGTAAATTTATCTATCTGTTATTTATAAGATTTCTTTGGCTTTTCAGAGTGCTAATTCTATAAAGAATTTGAAATATCTAAAATCTACAGGTGTCAGAGCTGAAAGGAATCCAGGAATTATTCACTTACTGTTACACCTTTTTCTCTGACATTTGAAAATTGACCACTCAAAGGAAATGAAAAGATACTTGTAAAGAGTCTAGATTGAATAGGAGAAAAAAGCTGGAATGGAAGGATCAAGAATAACAATATCAAATCCAGAAGGCACTGCTACCTTCCGGTTAGGCTAATTATTTTTTCAGAGAATCAGCCTACTTAGGCCTTATTTTCTGCATATTCTTATATTTGTGGGGAAACAAAAAAAAGTTATCTACTACTGTGTGTTTTCAGATGACTGAAATCAAACACCTTACTGATAAATTCTAGTCTTGTCCTGCTCATGGTTCTCTGAGCTCCAAATATTTTTTATTCTCTCTCCTTCCTCTTCCATTTTCTAGGTTACTCTCTCCTCACTGGCTCTTTTCTGCAGTTTAGCAGCTGCTCAAGTCTACCTTCATTGAAGCTGCTGCTTCTCCAAGTTCGACCTCCCTTTCCTTTCATTCATTCTACAAATATTTATTGAACACTTGCAATATACCGACATTCTACCACCAGGCTTCCTGAAAAAGTCGTCTGTGTTAACTCTGTGTATTTCCTTCTTCCCATCTCTCCAGTTCTCTGTAAACTGCCAAATTGCTAAAGACAATTGATTCTTAATTCCTTTACATCATTTACAAGATTGAATATTACTTCTTTCCTCAAATTCTCTCTTCTGTTAGCTTTCAAAATATCTTACACTCCCGATTCTTCTCCTTTCTCAATGACCCTTTTCCTTTGGTGTCTCTTCATTCATCTTCCCCTTAAGAGCTGGTATTCCCCCAAGGTTGTGTCTGTGCTGTCTTCTTTTCTCACTCAACATGTTCTTCCCGGGTCATCCTAATCATTCCCCCATTAACCTATTCTCTATGAATCAGTCAATGAAAGATGAGATTGGCCTTTGAAACGCATTAATTCTTTAAGGCCTCTGGTAATGTGGCCCAGACAATGTCATATTTGGACCACTTGCATTAGTCTCCATACAGAAGGCACATAGGACGCAGGGAGGGAGACCTGCAGCGATCGTTTTAATATTCTCCCCCCACTCTATAGGGCTATGTCCCTTCCTATAAAAATGTAAAGGGGTGAATTAAGATGGATCCCCAATCCATCCCAGTATTTTTCCTCTTAGTGGTGTGGGTGGGCCCCTTGAGGAAAAGACTATCAGTATGTCAAGACAGGCCACCCACCACTTCCATGAACCCACTTCCCTGAGACCTTCTGCTATATTTTCTGTATCATCCCGGCACAAGTGATAGGTGTTTCAACTTAGTCTGTAGAGACTCAAATGGTAGAACAGGATATTAATTACTTGGCCTTAAAGCTAAGTTTCTCCCAAAGCTGAAATCCATTCCCTGTTCTACTTACCACCTCAGATCATAGCCAGACACACTTCACGAGAGGAGGTTGTACAGTAAGCATGACATGAGAACCACGGCACAAGTGATAGGTGTTTCAACTTAGTCTGTAGAGACTCAAATGGTAGAACAGGATATTGATTACTTGGCCTTAAAGCTAAGTTTCTCCCAAAGCTGAAATCCATTCCCTGTTCTACTTACCACCTCAGATCATAGCCAGACACACTTCATGAGAGGAGGTTGTACAGTAAGCATGACATGAGAACCAAAAAAAAAAAAACCCCAAAAAAACCCCAAGTGAATGGCAGCAGAAGAAAATACCCCACAGATGAGTAATATGAACTTCTTCCCATTAATTTCCATAAAGTAAATTCTGAAGAAACCAGAACTTCAAGTCTCTCCCTCTGCGATGTCTCATTTGTTCAGTCTCAGCCTGAGTTGTGTCACTGAGGCTAGACCTACATTGCTGTTGCTCATCATGGACAATAGCAAAGTCATAGTGGCATTTGGGTGAGGGTGGATAAAATATAGAAAGAATTTGGCTTCAGGTTCATCAGGATGCAAATCTTAAAACTCCTCTGGAGAAATTTTCATTAAGGGTTTAGTTTTGCTTCCTTATGTGGGAGTAGAATCTGCCTATAGGTACATCGCAGCTATTGTGGTGACACCTCCCGTGCCTAGCACTGACATCGTAAAGCCAAACATTATACATATCCATATCCACACGGAATTGACTGGGTTGTAGAGGGAGCAGCAGCAGTTGTTGTTATATATTATTATTTTTATTAGGTCAGAGCAGTTTAAAGTTTATCAGCCTAGGGCCCAGGCCAAAATATCTTAAAGGAAAAAAGGAAGCTATGTTGACAGAATTATTCTACTTGATAATTGAAAAGCATATAATGCAAAAGTAGGGAGGGACAGGCCCTGCCAGCCAAAGTGGTACATGGTGAAGCTGCTAACTACAAGCTGTTCACCACGAAGGCCCTTCTGGTGGTTTCACCATATGGGAGGAAGAAGTGAGGGGTGCCCTGGCTCCTCTTTATTATATAAGAAGCAAGTGAAGAGACATTGTTATACATGTACAGTTCAATTAACCCTACTCATGCCCCAATAAATATCAAACTCTGACCATTTATATCATCTACTGTGACTTCCTCAAACAGGAATTAGGGAGTAGAGAAGGGCTCAAAGTGTTTGTGACAAAACTTTCCCCCTTCTGGGGTTCTTCCCCGCTATGTCTTCTCCTAGAGCGGTACTGTCCACTAATGCGAGCTGCATATGCAATTTTATTTTTTCTAGAAGCCACATTTAAAAAGCAAAAAATTCATTTAAATAATATTTTATTTAACCTAATATATCGAAAATATTATTTCCACATGTAATCAGCATAAACAATTATTGAAATTTTCCTCTTCATACTAAATCTTAGAAATCCACTGTGTATCTTACCTTTATAGCACATCTCAGTTTGGACAAGTCACATTTCAAGTGCTCGATAGCACATGTGGCTTGGTGGCTACAGTGCTGGATAGCACAGCCCTAGAGAATCGTATTGAGCAGGGAATAGGAGTTCCCCCTGTTCTCCCTGTATGGTAAGCTCTGTAGTGCCTCTTAAATCTACCCCCTTCTACCTCCCCACCTCCCCTGCCCTAATTCAGACCCAATTATCACCCACCTAGACACTTCCAGCCACTTTCTATCTAGCTTCCCTCATCTTGCTAATGCATTGTACACACTGCTACCAGTTAACTATCTCATTTCATTCTTCACCTTCATTGGATCACATTTCCTACAAAAACCCAATCTCATTATTATAATTTGTCCCTAACCTCTCACTGCCCTTTAGAAACCTGTGATAATTTACATGTGAGCCATATCTGTATCTCTGGTACACGGTACACAGTATTCCAATATGGAATGTTCTCTGATCCTGCCCCTTATCCTTTAAGGCTCAGGTGACAGTTACTACCAGTGTGAAGACTTTCCCGTAGCACTCTGCTTATGTTTCATTTTTGCCACTTAAAATTATATGTCTTGATTTTGGGGGTCAGTGCCTCTCTTCAATTACTTTCCTATCATCTTCCAAGTCCTCACACATAGTGGACATTCTACAATATTTGGTGAAATTGAAGGAGATAAAACTGAGGTACACTAAGAAAATGTTTATAACCAGCTGCTGCTGTTGTTTTTTTCCTAGCTCACAATAGTCAAGCAGCGAGAGCAGCCAGAAATGGTTTTCCGACAGTTCCTGGTAGAAGACAAAGGACTTTATGGAGGATCGTCTTACATGGATTTCCTCTGTTGTGTTCACAAGGAGATCTGTCAGCTGCTTAACTAATGGAAACTTCTCTATCGTTGATATTGCATTTCTAAGGAGATAATCTTTTTGGTGCCTAATTTTGCACCTTAAAGACTAGTTTTTATTTCTTGCTCATTTTCAGAATAGCTTTCCGAGATGGCATTTAGAACTTCAGCTTTGGTGCTCAGGTACAAAGCCAATGAAGGTACAATTGTACCATAAAGGGAACAGTCTATTTCTGACTGCACAATTTTTAATTTTTAAAACTATTGCAGTTTGCATTTCATGAAATGCAAACTATTGCAGTTTGCATTTCATGAAAGGTTATAGTTTACAGAACCGTAAACATTCTCAATTTTCTTTGTGCTAGACATATAAATTATTTTTCAAATTGTATAGATTTGGGGTAAAAAGTTGTCTTGGTTCCTCTCCCATTTGCAGTGAGGGAAAAAACTCTTAATTTTTACATTATACCTAATTTTTTTAAGCCACGTAACTCCATTGAACACATTTTTCAACTTAAGGTTTGCATAGCAGACTTTTAATAACCTTGGAATCTATCTGGTAGAACAATTCGTGTTCTACATTTTTTTCATAGTTATATATTGTGTATGTTAAAACTATTTTCCATTTGTTTTGTCTATAAAACTGTCTTTGTCAATATTCTTAATGGTTCTTTGTACAATTTGGAAGGTTTCTACCTGTATATAATGGATCTTAACCAGTACCAATAAATCGCTTCATGTACTCTTAGTAGGTAAAATTATTTATTTATTTTTATTTTGAGATTTTTTTAAAAAAGAAGGATAGTATTCAAAGTGTCTTGGAAAAAAGTTGTTTGGATGGATCACTAAGAACAAATCAGGAAAACAAAATTTTCTTTTTTTTGAAGGTTGAGGAGTGTTAGGTAATAAATCTAGGAAATATCGGGCAGTATACTTAAGAAAGGCATTTATAAAGTTCTCTAATATGTCCCTGTGGGCAAAATAAATAGAAATGGGCTACATGAGACCATTACTAATGAATATATATAAACCTAGGAGAGTGGTTTTGGGTGGTGTGATACAGACATCTGCCCTCTATCTGCCCTGTTCAATTATATGAATGAATAATAATAGCTAAAGTATATTGACTACATGTCATATCCCAAGAACTGCACTATGCATTTTGTGAATATTTGCACATTTATTTCTCAAAGCAACCCTAATTCTATCATCAGCTCCATTTACACATGAAAAGACAGGCTTGAAGCAATTAAGTACCTTGTCTCTGATTACATGGCTAGTAAGGCTTATTTATAAATTAGTAGATGTCATGAAGTTGAGTAGAACAACAAATACATTGACAGGATTAAAATTCCCCCCCATGTTAGCTAACTCTCATGATGCTTCAGATAAACGTGGATGAGTTTAACAAAAAGAAATATAAGCTCCTAGACTTGTGTCCAAAAAACAAATGCATATGGCAGGAGATACTTCTTGGAAACAAAAGGTATTAAAAAAAGAATTTAGGGAGTTTGTCATTAAGAATCAGTAGTGGGATGAAAGCAAATGTGATCTCAAGCTACTTTATTATAAGGGTAGCCTGTCAAATGAGTATAGTGATAGTCCCACTCTGAAGTGAGATCATACCTAGATGAATATTCAGTTCTAGGCACCATGAACTATATGAAATAGAAGCACAGAGCACAATCCTTTATTTGTTTGAAAACAGCCTAATGATTTGTTCTGTGAGTTCACTAGGGTACAGAACCAGAACCAATAAACGGAAGTGACAAGGGGCCACTCAATAGAAAGAAGAAACTTCTAAGTAATTAGCTCAAAGAATGTGCCAGGCACTATGTGTTCTACAGGGGAGAGAGACAACAGTGAGCAGCACAAATGAGATCTTTGCCATCTCTACAATTACAGTAAAGTTTCATAAATGTCAGGAAATGCTATAGTGAGCACACAGAAGGGATATCTGACCTGGTTTAGCTGGGAGGCAGGGTGTGTAGTCAGTAAAGATTTTTCCAGAGGAAGTTTTATTTAAACTGAGCCCTGAACTGAAGCACACTTAAAATTCTCTGTAACTGTTTTTATGTTTTTAAAAAATTATGATCAAAATTGGTTTTGGACTCAAAGCTCCCTTTTGGGTGTAGTTCTGGATTGGCCCAAAGCTATTTTTGACTGTCTTTTGGGATAAGAGAGCTTCTATGAGCATTTGCTTAAATATGTAAGGGGTACGCTGTTTGAACTAAACTATTCATTAAGAACTCTCTTTGAGGGCCGGCCCGGTGGCGCACTGGAGAGTGCGCCACTTGGGAGTGCGGAGGCGCTCCTGCCGAGGGTTCGGATCCCATGTGGAGACCGGTTCCCGCTCACTGGTTGAGCGCGGTGCGGGCGCAACACCGAGGGTTGCGATCCCGTTACCAGTCAGTAAAAAAGACAAAAAAAAAAAAAAAAGGAAAAGAAAAAAAATAAATAAACTGAGCCCTGAAAAAAACTAGTCAGTTAATTGGGAGTATTGGTAAATATTCCAGTAGAGGAGAAAATATGCATGAAGATCAGTGGGAGAGAACATATTACCCCTTCAGTAAGCTAAGGAACTTAAACTTGGCTGGAACTTAAGAAGA